>NW_016107323.1:8434095-8453479 GCF_001604975.1 Cebus imitator
TGGAGATTCGTTATGTTGCCTAGGCTGGCCTCAAACTCCTGGCCTCAAGCAATCCTCCTGCCTTGGCCTCCCAAAGTGTTGGGATTACAGGTGTGAGCCACTGTACCCAGCCCTCTGGTTTCTGTGACTCGCTTCAGGGGAGAAGGAGGGTGAGAGAGACAGGAGGGCAGAAGAAGGTCAGATAGACTGTGCTTCTGAGGGCCCCTTCTGAGCCCTTCTAGTCGAAAGTCTTAGCGTGCCACAGCACCTTTCTTTAGGGTGTTGTCTTCTGAGCCTCAACATTCATGACATTGAATGTGTGCCTCCACATGCCAGGCATTGCCCTAAACCCCTGCACCTTCCTGTAAGCTGGAGTTTGCTGGCCTATTTGACAGATGAGGAAACTGAGGCACTGGGAGAGGCAGAGAGACTCGGCTTGGGGTCATGAAGGAGACCTGAACCCTGAGATAGGAACCCCTGATCCCAAGGAGCCCCTAATCCCAAGTCCCTGGCCACCTGCTGAACTGGTTCAGACCAGAGGATGTGGGATGCCAGCTCCAGGCCGGACTGGACCTGAGGTGCCGGTCTACCAGGCAGTTATAAGAAAAGGAAATTGCGCGGGCTGCCACATTTACAACCTAAAGCAGAGAGAGTTTACAGAACCCAGACTTCTGGTTTCTCCTATGAAATCGGGGGATCTGGTGGTGCCAGACCGGCAGTGGAGGAGGTCCCAGCCTGGCCCATGCTGCTGCTGCTTTGGCAGGAGAGCCTGATGGGGAGGTGACAGCCATGGGGACCCTGGGGAAGGGAACAGATTCCAGAAGCAGCTGCTGGGCTGGAGTAGCTGGCCTTGGGCCCCAGACCTTCCCGGGGAGGTAGGGCTCCCATCCATTTCTTTTTTTTCTTTTTCTTTTTTTTTTTTTTTGAGACAGAGTCTCACTCTGTCACCAGGCTGAAGTGCAGTGGTGTGATCTTGGCTCACTGCAACCTCTGCATCTTGGGTTCAAGCAATTCTTCTGCCTCAGTCTCCCGAGTAGCTGGAACTATAGGCGTGCGCCACCAAACCCAGCTAATTTTTGTGTTTTTAGTTTTACCATGTTGGCCAGGCTAGTTTTGATCTCTTGACCTCACGTGATCCACTCGCCTCGGCCTTTCAAGGTGCTGGAATTACAGGGGTGAGCCACCATGCCCGGCCAAGAGCTCCCATTTCAAATGCAGCAAACTTAGCCTGCCGGGCCTCAGTTTCCACTTATGCGCAGGCATGGGTTGGCTGAGATGGTCTCGAAGTCCTGCCAGCCCTGGTGGTTCTAGAGGCTGAGCCTCATCTGTGCAGTGGAGGACATGATGGAGCTCTAGCTGTTGAAAATGCCCTTCTAACCACCGCCTATGGGGCTTTCCTTATACACCGGGCACTTCACTGACCTGGCTTCGTTTAGTCTTCACAGTAGGCCTGTGAGGGCAGCTGCACCATTAGGCCCATTTCACAGGTGGGGAAACTAGGTCTGAGCGAGCTTAGGTGGCTTTCCCAAGGTCACATAGCCCCTGTGGCAGGGAGGAGCTTGGAGCCTGGGCAGTGGGTGGCCCTGTGAGTGGTGGGTCCTCAGAAGGACTTTCTGTCAGTATTATTGGTGGTGCTGTTAACTAGGGCCCTGCCTGGGTGGGGGCACCTGTTTGGGGCTCTTGGACCAAGTAAAGCTGTGGCTATTTCATCCGAAGCCACCATTTTACAGATGCAGACACTGAGGCCTGGAGGGCCTGGCCAGTGCCCTCTGCCTGGCATGGAGGGCTCTGCCTGGCACACCTCACCCACGGCCTCTGATGCCCAGCTTGGGGAAGGCGTAGAAGAGGGGCTGGGGGATGCCTCGGGGAGACTCAGCCCCCAGCCCCCACCTGTACCACAGGCCTGAGTGCCCAGGGGGCAGTGGTCTGGTTGGGAGTGGCTGAGACTTAGGGGCAAATGTGCTTCAGAGTTGTCCCCATTCATCTCCTTCCAAGCCGGGTGTCC
The DNA here is from genome assembly GCF_001604975.1 of Cebus imitator. Classification (NCBI taxonomy): domain Eukaryota; kingdom Metazoa; phylum Chordata; class Mammalia; order Primates; family Cebidae; genus Cebus; species Cebus imitator. The sequence continues at coordinate 8,436,080 of NW_016107323.1, forward strand.
TTGGTGAGTGACTTGGCCTTGCTGGCCTCAGTTTTCTCGTCTGTAAAATGCGAAGCATCACGGGGGGCAGCCTACAGTAAGCATTGATTGGGCGGGCGAGGGGCAGTCTCAGGCCCACCTCCTGGCGGGAGACATTTGGGGCACCCAGAAGCCCTGAAATGAGGCCACCCTAACCTTGATTTCGGAAGCACAACGGCCCCCCAGTGAGAGCACAGGAGCTGGGATCTCCAGCCCTTGGGGACCTCGGTTCCTACGTGTGCCTGGGTCTGTGGGGGATGCAAAGGCACAGGTGGACAGCTCCCTCTGGGTGGGCCGTGACCCTGCCTGGGCACAAGAGGGCCACGCCCGTCCGTCCTTGCCGTGATTCTTCCAGGCGGCACTGCCCTTACATCTCCTTTACAGAGGAGGAAGCTGAGGCCTGGGGAGGCCACAGGAGTTGGTGGGGGTGCAGGGAAACACCCCCATGCCTTCGGGTGTGGGAAAGAGGAAGTAGAAAGAAAGGGACGTCCGCCGGAGGCCTGGCGGTTTCCTCTTGGCCAGAGTGCGAGGAGGAGGAGGAGGGCTGGCAGGAAGCGGCTGCAGGAGGGGCGCCACCTTGGGCTCTGATAGGCGCAGGCCTGTCCTGCCCCTGCCCTTCTGAGCCCTGTGACCTGGGGGAAGGCACTTTGCCCTCTCTGTTCCTCAGTTTCCTCTAGTAAAAATAGCAGAATCATGGCTCCCATCCCAGGACTGACTGACTGCTGTCTGGGGAGCACCTAGGGCTGTGCCCAACAAGCCAGTGCCCGGCCAGGCTTTGAGGCTGCAGGCATCACTGGTGCAGGCATTTTAATTTATGAGTTAGTTATTTATTTACAGACAGAGTCTCGCTCTGTTGCCCACTTCCAGGGTTCAAGCAATTATCCTGCCTCAGCCTCCCAAGTAGCTGGGATTACAGGCACCCATCACCATGCCCAGATAATTTTTTTGTATTATTAGTAGAGATGCAGTTTTGCCATGTTGGTCAGGCTGGTCTTGAACTCCTGGCCTCAAGCGATCCACCTGCCTTGGCCTCCCAAGGTGCTAGGATTACAGGCGTGAGCTACAGTACCCGGCCAATTTTTATTAAATGGTTTCCATGTGACAGGCACTGCGTCCACTACATCCCTTGGAGTCCTCACCACAAACCCTGGTGGTAAGGACAGTGATGCGGCCATCTCACAGCTAAGAAAACTAGGCACAGAGAGGTCCAGAAACTTACCCGAGGCCCCAAAGCTGAGAGGTGGCCGAGGCAGGAAATGGAGTTCCTGGTGGGCCTGCCAAGGCCAGGGGGCACCAGGGACATGAGGTTTGTGTTTAATTCCCAGAACAGGCAGAGAAAGCACCCACCCTCTACCGTCAGAACAAGCCTGTATCCCAGCAAGCAAGGCAGACTGAGCCCTCGTCTCAACAGGCAGGCAGAGCTCAGGTCTTGGCGGGCACACAGGCTTAAGAAGCCGGTTTTTCCCCAGGCCCACCTCTCCTGGGGGACCAGGGACAGAGGCTCCCAGGGTAGGAATGGAGGTCCTGTCCTCACACCGTCCTAGGCTGCTGGGTGACCTGGGTAGGTCCCAGCCCTCTCTGAGCTATGAAGTGGGTTGTGGGGAAGGAGGAGGGTGTTGGGCAGGGCTCCGTGGCCCCAGCCGCACACACCAGCGCCCTATCTGCCCCCTTATTGGGGTTCCACGCAAAATCGTTTTTGAAAAATTGCTTTGCCATTATGAGAAACCCCCGACCGCGCTGAAACCGCGGGGGCAGATGGTATCGGGGCACTTCCTTTCAGCTCAAATTCTGCGAATCCACAGCCTAAAAAGTGCCCTGAATCCAACAAATGGGGGGTAATTAAGTTGTTAAGGTCCATCCCTGCCCCGTCCTGCTTACCAGACCTGGCTGCTCTTACTGGCTTCTTGGAGTTTGGTGTGGTTTTTTGTTGTTGTTATTTGCGGGGCCGGTGTTAAGATCATCGAGGAAGCAGGGCTATGGGCTTGGAGGGTCAGGGTCAGGGTCCAGGGGTGAAGAGTGGACACTGGAGAAGGGCAGATGGACAGGGTCAGGTTCAGATCTTGGCTCTTGCTGTGTGGCTCTGGGCCAAGAACGTGGCCTCTCTGAACCTCAGTGACTCATTATGGAAAATGGGATGCCAGCACTTGCCTTAGTGGGTTGCTTTGAGCCAAATACAGGCTCAGGGAGGAGCTGGCATGATATGTTCTTACCCTGAAGGGCAGAAAAAGGGGAAGGAGGCCACTAGATCCCAGAGGTGGGACCCCAGGGTCCCTTCCTGGGATGGGCAGCAGCCTAGCTGCTCTCCACAGCACCCCCTGGCAGGCCCCACTGGTGCTGCTGGAAATCCCCCACCCAGTTCTTTGTGAATGGAAAAGGAAACCAAATGCACTAGAAGAGGTCTCTGAGTCCCTGCCTGATGGGGGGGCTTCCTCCCCCAGTGCAGGAGGAGCCACCTCAGCTTCCTTTCTGGGGCCCCGTACCCCCTTTTACTTATCTCCCCTCTGAGTTGCGGAGGAGTCTGTGGACTCTGCCACTGTTTGGCCTCTGGAATCACCGGGTGACAGCATACATCGGGGCGATTAAGGGCCACGTGGCCTCTGGGCCTTCCTTGCTGTGGCTACTGCCTGGGACCCCCCCAACCCCTTGCCTGATTCAAACGCTGACCTTGGGCCTCCACACAGGGGTACCACTCTTTCTAGGGTACCGCAGGGAATGGGGCCCTGCCCTGTCTTCATCTGTGCACCTCATGTAATCTAGGAAACTGTCTGTAACTTGCCGGGGGCCTTCATGTCTGAGTCCTAATGTTTTTTCTTTTTTTTTTTTTGAGAAGGAGTTTCGCTCTTGTTGCCCAGGCTGGAATGTAATGGTGCTATCTCAGCTCACCGCAACCTCTGCCTCCCAGGTTCAAGTGATTCTCCTGCCTCAGCCTCCCGAGTAGCTGGGATTACAGGCATGCACCACCATACCTGGCCAATTTTTTTTGTATTTTTAGTAGAGACAGGGTTTCTCCATGTTGATAAGGTTGGTCTCAAATTCTCAACCTCAGGTGATCCACCTGCCTCGGCCTCCCAAAGTGCTGGGATTACAGGCGTGAGCCACTGTGCTCGACATTATTTTGCTTTTTCAATTAATGAAGCTCATGGCAAAGACTATTAAAAAACAAACAGTACCTGAAAAATTTCCCACAATCTCTCTACCCAGAGAGAACCAGCATTTCTATTTGGTAGATATCATTGTCAACTGTCATTTTTGTTTTGTTTTTGACACAGGGTCTTGTTCTGTCTCCCAGGCTGGAGTGCAGTGGCACCATCTCGGCTCATTGCATCCTCAACCTTCTAGCCTGAAGTGATCTTCCCACCTCAGCCTCCCGAGTAGCTGGGACTATTTAATGCTGCTGTTAGCATAGACATTAGCAGGATACTATGCCCTGCTAATTTAAACATTTTTTTGTAGACACAGAATCTTACTCTGTTGCCTAGGCTTGTCCCAAACTCCTAGGCTCAAGCAATCCCCCTGCCTGGTCTCCCAGAGTTCTGGGATTACAGGCATAAGCCATCACCACATCCAGCCTCTTCTGTCTTTAACTTTGCCTCCTCCCCCAAATCGCAATTCCTTCAGCAGTTGCTGGGAAGGGATTACTTTTTGCACAATTCTGTCTGGAGCCCTTGGTAGGCAGGAGCTTGCGGACAAAAGCTTCAGCCCTTGCAGGCCTGGCATTCCTCATACTGTTTGGTCACCTGCTTTTTTCATTTTGTGTCTTGGACATTTTTCTGTATTTTTTTTCCACCTCCCAGGTTCAAGTGATTCTTGTGCCTCAGCCTTCCGAGTAGCTGAGATTACAGGCGCCCACCACCATACCCAGCTAATGTTTGTATTTTTAGTTGAGATGGGGTTTCACCATGTTGGCCAGGCTGGTCTCAAACTCCTGACCTCAGGTGAGCTGCCCACCTCAGCCTCCCAAAGTGCTGGAATTAGAGGTGTGAGCCACCGTGCCCGGCCCATTTCTAACTTTGTTACTGGTATAGATGACTCTGGGATGAACACCTTGTGTGTCAGTCCCGGTGCCCGCCTCTGATGGGGGATGGACACCTTGTGGGTCGGTCCCGGTGCCCGCCTCTGATGGGGGATGGACAGCTTGTGGGTCGGTCCCGGTGCCCGCCTCTGATGGGGGATAGACACCTTGTGTGTCGGTCCCGGTGCCCGCCTCTGATGGGGGATGGACAGCTTGTGTGTCGGTCCCGGTGCCCGCCTCTGATGACTTTCTTCTGCTCAGTTCCTAGAAGGGGAGTGTTGAGTTAAGGCTTTTATGAACACTTCTGATGCGTTCTTGCTCTCAAAGCTTTATTGAGATATAATTCACATACCATAAAATTCACTTGTGTAGGCCAGGTATGGTGGCTTATGCCTGTAATCCCGGCACTTTGGGAGGCTGAGTTGGGCGGATCATGAGGTCAAGAGATCGAGACTCTCCTGGCCAACATGGTGAAACCTCATCTCTATTAAGATACAAAAATTAGCTGGGCATGGTAACACACATATGTAGTCCAAGCTACTTGGGAAGCTGAGGAGAATTGCTTGAACCTGGGAGGCAGAGGTTGCAGTGAGCCAAGATCATGCCACTGCACTCCAGCCTGGCGACAGAGCGAGACTGTCTCAAAAATAAAATTTGCTTGTGTAAAGCATACAATTTATTGGTTTTTAGTGTATTTACAGAGTTGTGCAACCCTCACCATCATCTAATTTTAGAACATTTTCGTCATTGAAAAAGGCAACCTTGTACCCGTGAACAGTCACTCCCCATACCTCCCTCCCCGGCCCCTGGCAACCACTCCCCTTCTTTCTGTCTCCAGGGATTTGCCTATTCTGGACATTTCACATACATGGAATTGTAGACTACGAAGCCTTTTGTGTCTGGCGTCCCTCACTTAGCATCATGTTTTTGAGGTTCACCGAGGTTACAGGATGTGTTTTGTTCCTTTTTACGGCTGAGTAAGACTCCATTGTGTGGATTTACTAGGTTTTGCTTATTTGTTCATCACCTGATGGACATCAGGTTATCTCCACATTCTGGCTGTTATGAATAATGCTGCTCTGATCATTTCTGGACAAGTTGTTGTATGGATCTGTGTTTTCGTTTCTCTGTTTCATTTCTCTTGGGATACATCTAGGGCTAATTTTTTTCTCTACACTGCACTGATAGTATACTGGGGCATATAACAATTCTATGTTTAATAACAATAACATTGGGCTGGGCACAGTGGCTCAGGCCTGTAATCCCAGCACTTTGGGACACTAAGGCAGGTGGATGACTTGATGTCAGGAGTTTGAGACCAGCCTGGCCAACATGGTGAAACCCTGTCTCCACTAAAAATACAAAAATTAACTGGGAGTGGTAGTGGCTGCCTGTAATCCCAGCTACTCAGGAGGCCAAGGCAGGAGAATTGCTTGAACCCAGGAGGCAGAGGCTGCAGCAAGCCAAGATCATGCCACTGCACTCTAGCCTGGGCAACACAGTGAGACTGACTCAAAGTAAGTAAATATACTGCCAACCTGTCTGCCAAAGCAACCGCACCATTTTATGTTCCCAGCAGCATTGCATGAGGACTCCAGTTTCTCTACGTCCTTATCAATACTTGTTGTTGTCTGTCTTGATTACAGCCATCCTAAAGGGTGTGAGGTATCTCAGTGTGGTTTGTTTTTTTAAACAGGGTCTTGCTCTGTTACCCAGGCTGGAGTGCAGTAGCACTCCCTCAGCTCACTGCAGCCTGAACTCCTGGGCTCAGGCGATCCTCCCACCTCCAGCCTCCTGAGTAGCGAGTATTACAGGTACATACCACCATACTCGGCTAATTTTTGTCTTTTTTTTCTACACTATGCTGATGTGGTTTTCTGTTTTTGTTTTTTGAAGAGCTGGGGTTTCACCATATTGCCACGGCTGGTCTCAAACACCTGGCTCAAACAAGCCTCCTGCCTCAGCCTCCCAATGTGCTGGGATTACAGTTGTGAGGTACCAGGTTTAGCCTCAGTGTGGTTTTGATTTGCATTTCCCTGATGGAAAATGGTGTTGAGCATCTTTTCATCTACCTAATAGCCATTTCTTACTCTTTTGATACATTATTTTTGAGTAGGCTTTCAGAAAGTTTATACCCATGTATCTTCTTGTCACCAGTGGTGCCAGCACTGGGTATTATTTTAAAAACCTTTGCTACCTTCTGGATGAAAAGTGGTTATCTTATCCTTTCTAAGTGTGACTGACCATTTCTCTGTTAAAAATTGAGATATATTCATATACCATAAAATTCACTTGTTTAAAGTGTAGAATGCATTGGCTTTTAGTCTATTTAAACAATTGTGCAATGATCACTGTCTAATCCAGATATTTCCATCACCCTAGAAAAAATCTCAGAGCAGTCAGTCCCAAAACTCTCTGAGTTTTCTGTCCCTGTAGAGTTGGACTGTTTCTCTTCTGTTCCGTGGTCACACACATTCCTTGTGATTTATCGGGTTATTTCCTCAGCATGTTTGTCTCCTGCACTGCCTGCCTTTTTCTTGATTTGGGAGCACTCTCATGGCAGAGTTATTAGCTCTGTCCCATGTTGCAAATATTTCCCTGGTTTCCGATTTGACTTTTTAGTTTTGCCCCTGCATTTCTTGACCTATGGAGGTTTGCAAGTTCCAGGCAGTAAAATCCTGTGATCTCTTCCTTTATGGTTTTGTTCTTTGCTTTTTCTCCTTAGAAAAGCCTTTCCCCACCGAGGATCAGATACATACTTAGGTTTTATTCTAGTTCTGTCTCGGTTTCCTTTTTAGTTATTGAATCCAACTGGCTTTTGTTCTGCATGGCTGATAAGATTTCCTGTTGTTTTGTGATGTCAGTGAGCAGCTCTGTGTCAAGGCCTGTGACATAATAAATGCTCAGTAAACAAGCTAAAATGATAGTGATGAAAGTCCGTGCCGGGTGGAGCTCTGAAGGACATGGGATTCCAGTGCTGTGCTCTGGCGGGAGGAGAACCTGGCCTGGCTGTGCTCACTGGTTGGGAACCCCCCCTGCCCCAGAAGCCCTTGCCCTCACCTCTTCTTCTGATTCATCATTCTTCGAAGGCAGGCAGTAGCTACTGTTGTCTGGGGCTTTGGGGATCTTGATGGTGATGAGTCCCCTCTCCTCTAGTGCACTCCCCCCACTCGAGATGGGTGACAGAGATTTTTTGTTGTTTCTTAACCACATCTTTTTCCACCCACACCCGGTGCAGAACAGATGCTTGGCTGGGGCTTCCCCGAGCTGGTCCTGGCTCTGTGGCAGGGGGTTGGGCTGTCAGCACCCCATTCAAGCCTGGGGACCTGGCCCCGCTGGTGTGTGATACTTAGACCCAGCCCTGGGGCCCCATGATACCCTCTGTGACTGTCACAGACTTGGGGCCTGGCTGCTGTCCTCACTGGTGTTTGTTTGTTTTTGAGAGGGAGTCTTGAGAAGTTGCCCAGGCTGGAGTGCAGTGGTGCAATCTCAGCTCACTGCAACCTCCACCTCCCTGGTTCAAGTAATTCTCCTGCCTCGGCCTCCAGAGTAGCTGGGATGACGGGTGTGTGCCACTATGCCTGGCTAATTTTACTATTTTTAGTAGAGACAGGGTGTCACCATTGGCCAGGTTGGTCTCAAACTCCTGACCTCAAGTGATCTGCCCGTCTTGGCCTCCCAAAGTGCTGGGATTCCAGGCATGAGCACCCCCCACCCAGTGCAGGGAAGCCGGGCTCGCCCCCTCCCTGCCAAGGGAGCTGCTTGCTCTTCCTTCTGTTTGGAGGCCAGCACAGCCTAGCACTCATGGTTTGGGGCATCCATGGGCTTGTGGTGGCCAGGAACAGGAGGTGTCACCTGAGAAAGGTGTGGCCAAGGGTAGGGGTGCTGGGCTTAGCCAGGCTGGCCATGGGCAGGAAGGATTCCTGAGGGGACAGCTAGGAGCAGGATGTGGTCATGCGAGGTGTGGGCTGATGGCAGCTGGCATGCAGCAGCGGAGGTCCACTGGGACTGGGCCTGGAGTGGGGTCTGGTGGCCTGCCGGGTATGGAGCTGAGCGCTGCCCAGAGATGCCATCCTGTCCTCAGAAGTGGCTCGGGCCCGCTGGGGACAGTGTGGGCAGGTGGAAGCTGCTGTGTGTCCTGTGCCATGTGCTGGCCCGTTGGCTGTCAATATGCAGCACAGCTCCCAAGGCCTGACAGTTGTTTGTCCTTATTTGGTACTCAAGAGCCCAGTGGTTTGGCCAGAATGGTGCCCTGCATGGAGGGCATGGCAGGGCATGGCTTGAGTGAAGATGTGGAGGGAGAAGGCCCTGGGGATGTGGCTCCCCTCCTTCCATCCTGCCCTCTGCAAGGCCCCATCCCTGGACATTCCTCCCAGGTGGGCTGGATGGGGCCTGGACTTCCTGCCATGTGTCAGGGGTGACAGCACCAGGGGAAGGTGCCCATGGGGCGGGGTGGGGAGTGTGGGGAATTCCAGGCATCATCCCTTGTAAGCCACTGCCTTGCACATACCCCCTGCCATGGCAGGCCCGAGAACAGAAGTGTCCCACCATCCTCACAGTGGGTTGCAGGGGCCATGTGTACCCTGTTCCTCTACCCTTGACCACCTTGTGGAGTCGACACCCACATCTGAGGAGGGGACCATGTGGCTGCCTGGGACTCTGGACTGGTCTGGGAGTAGGTGTGGTGGGGGCTCTTTACCTGCATGAAGGTCTCCCTCTGGGTGTCTGTCACTGTGGGGTGGCCACTCTAGCATCTGAAAGGGGCTCTGTCCTGGCCATCATGATTCTGTGTTGGGGGGTTGGTCACTGTCTCTCTGAGAGGGGTCTTTGTGTCTGTGTCCCTCTGATTCTCTGACATGCAGGAGGACCCTGATGGGAACTGAGGGGGAATTCACTCTGAGTGGGGTTTTAGACAGGTCCCCAAGCATCTCTAGCTAATCACTCCTCCCCCTCCCTCCATCCCCCCATCCCCATTCCACACGCAGATGGGAAAGGCAGGCCAGTGTGTGTCCTGTTGCCCACATTGCACTCACTCAGTGTGAGCTGGGGTGGCATCTGCCTGGAGGGGGAATCTGACTCTGAACAGGGCTGCTGTATTTGGGGGCGTCTCATTCACCATGTCTGTCTCTGCCTCCACCATCTGACTGAGAGAATTCCTCTCGGGGTTGCGGTGGGCACCATGCCTTGCTCCCAGTGGGGGCCCAGCCCTGGGTCGGGCCCAGAGGAGGTGCTTGGAGGGTTTGCCGGGTGGACAGATGGATGAACATTTGATTGGCCCTGAAGCCCTCAAATGTCTGGGAAGCAAGGGGAGGTTTGTGTTTCTGGTGCTAGGGGGCATTTGCCACAAAAGGGGAAAAGCTGACTTGACCCATGTGGCTTTTCTGGAAGCTGCTCCCTTCTCTTTCCTGCTCCCCTGAGGCGACAGGGCACCTCAGGCAGCAGGGTGCAGAGCAAGGTAGGATCTGGCCTATAATGAATGGGCCAGGTGTTCTGGGCAGCAGGCAGACTCACTTATAGACATCCCAAGGAGTGGGTTCCATTATCATCCCCATTTTACAGGTGAGGAAACTGAAGCAGTGGGCCAAAGTTGATTTGCTCAGGGCCTAGGATTTGAAGGGCCTGAGAAGTAGGGGCTGGGCTTGGGGTCCTGGTCAGAGGCAGAGCAGAGAAGCACCCTGTGGCCTATAGTTCCCACACTGATTTGGTCACTGGAACTGGCTCATTGCCTTCAGTTTGCCCCCTCAAGGAACTGGGGAAAAGGGGGCTGAGATCACCCACCACACCCCATATCTCCCTCTACCTCCCAGGCACTTCAGAGCTTGGGGTCCCAGGTACACACGCAGATGCTCATCCATCTGTCCACCTGGCAAACCCTCCAAGTACCTCCTCTGGGCTTGCGCCAGGGCTGGGTTCCCGCTGGGAGCAAGGCTTGGTGCCCACCCCAACCCCCGAGAGGAACTCTCCCAGTCAGATGGTGGAGGCAGCTGCATCATCAGGAAACCATGGCCAGTCCGATAAGCTCATTGCTGAGGGAGAGGCACAGGAATTATATAAACCATGACTTAGTGGCCATAGAAGGCTCCCTGGAGGAGGGGAGGTTTTCTCTGCTGGGACGTGCAGTTTGGGTCAGGCAAGGCATCACAAATGCAGGGGCCTGTTGGCGGGAGGAGGTGTGGGTGGGAAGGCAGCTGGAAGGAGACCCTATATTGCAGGTGCTGGGGCTAGGTAGATGAGGGTTGGAGCCCCAGCTCTACTTGGCTCTTCCCCATGGCTGGGGCATGGGGTAATTTTGGCTGTCTGTAGCATGGGGGCTCCTGATGGTGCCCTTACAAAGAGGTCAGTGGGCTGCCACACCTGAGCCTTTCAGCCTATCCTCTTACCTGGCCAGCTGGAGGGGCCCTGGGAGGCCTACCCCCACCCTGATTGCACTGACTTGCAGCTTCCCTGTCACTCATGGTCTCCACTGGGGTGGGGCATGGCAGTAGGGGCCATCATCCCCTGTGCCCCCCAGTACCCAGCACAAAGGATGCTTGGCCAGCAAAAGGCCCATGATGAATGTTGAGTACCTACCACCTAGCAGGCATTGGCTTGCTGCCAAGGACACCACGTGAGCAAAGCAACGTCATGGCGGAGCCCTGCATCAAGGAATGGGTGAGACCAGCTCAGGCAGGGAAGGAAGTGAAGGGGCTTCTGCGACTGTGGTTTTAGATACTGTGGTCAGGCAGGGCCTCCCTGAGATGACAATTTGAGAAGCAGTGATATTTGTGAAGCTATGTGGGGAGCTGCCTCTGAGGGCGTAGCAGATGCGCAGGCTCCGAGTGTGCCTGGTATACTGAAGAAAAGTGGAGGCCAGAATGGCTGGATCAGAGTAAGGTAGGGAGAGCCAAGAGGCTGAGGAGGTAATGGGGGTCTCTCAGATAGGGACCACAGGGGAGTTTTTTCTTTTTTCAAACAGAGTCTTGCTCTGTCACCCAGGCTGCAGTGCAGTGCAGCAATCTCGGCTCACTGCAACCTCTGCCTCCTGAGTTCAAGCCATTCTCCTGCCTCAGCCTCCTGAGTATCTGGGACTACAGGCACCCACTACCACGCCTGGCTAATTTTTGTATTTTTAGTAGAGATGGGGTTTCACTGTATTGGCCAGGCTGATCTCAAACTCCTGACCTTGTGATCTGCCCCGCTCAGCCTCCCAAAGTGCTGGGATTACAGTCAGGAGCCATTGTGCCTGGCTGGGAGTTTCTTTTGGGGTGGGATTTTGCTCTGTTGCCTAGGCTGGAGTACAGGGGCACCACCATAGTTCACGGCAGCCTTGGCCTCCCTGCCTCAGCCTCTTGTGGCTGCAGGGGAGTTTTACACTGAGGAGGAGAGTAGGCTGGAGCAGCACGGTGGGGGTGGGAATAGTTAATTCTGGAATACTTGGGTGTAGTCTGATGGGATAGCAATTTTTTGATGCTGCCCAGCTCCCAGGTGATCCAAGTGTCATACTGTTTTCTGGCCTGACTCCTCTTCCCTCAATGGGAAGCTCCTTGTGAACACCCCCCTTTTCCCCAGCAGTTGTCTGGGATTGGAGTCCAGGCTGCTTGGCTCCCAGCACCCACCACCCACCACTTTCTGCCTTTGAGCGATGGGCCGTGCCTCCCCTCCTGAAAATCTTTTGTGGCTCACTGGCACCTGGGGGAAGATGGGGACAGAGGCCTCCCTGCCCAGCCCTCTCAACCTCAGACTCCAGTGGGTGTCAGACCCACCAGGGCCCATGTTAAAATGCAGATTCCAGGCTCCCTTCCAGATGACCTGTGCCAGCAGGTCATAGAAGTGCCCTGTGCTTATGGTGGCTCACGCCTATAATCCCAGCACTTTGGGAGGCTGAGGCAGGTAGATCACCTGAGGTTGGGAGTTTAAGCCCACCCCCCACTAAAAAAATACAAAAATTAGCCGGGTGTGGTGGCTCATGCCTATAATTCTAGCTATTCAGGAGGCTGAAGGAGGAGAATCGCTTCAACCTGGGAGGCAGAGGTTGTGGTGAGCTGAAACTGGAGGTTGCAGTGAGCCTGGGTAACAAGAGTGAAACTCAGTCTCTCAAACAAAAAAACAAAAAAAGAAGGCACCCTGTGCCGTGATCACTCCCCCTTGCAGGTCTCTGAGCCTCAGCCTCCTCATCTGTGAAGTGGGTAAAGGCACAAGAGGGTCATGTAAGGCTCACACACACTGCTCCTCATAGAGATGGCCCAGGGCAGGGTGGTAAGGCTTCTCCCACATAAACCTCACTGTCCGTGATGCCCAGGATTGTCTTTTGTTCTGGAACCATGGCCTTCCTACTTGGTTTCACTGTGTCCTTTCCTTGATGATGTGATGTTTCTGTGACTTCCTCTTGGAAAACTTTTGAAATGTTGCTGGCCTGTGAATTCCACAATTGAAACTGCTGGCGGGCCGCCCAGGCTTCAGTGCCCGGCACACAGCAGATGCTCACTAAAGGGCAGTGTGGGGTCTGTGAGCATCATTTCCAGCTACAGCCAAGCCCCTGTTGTCTTCTAGCCTGGGGCTGTGCCTTCTGCTCTCTGGGTGTTGGCGCTTGCTATTCCCATAACCTCCAATGCCTTTTCCTGCACCGTCTCTACTTTGGAGAATCTTCAGCAAACATTACTGCCCCTTACTCTGCCTGGCTAAGACTCAAGGATGCAAAAGGAGGAGGGAGGCTTCTTGAGCCTCTGGTGCATGGGAGCAGGGGAGTGACAACTCAGGAGGGCTGCCCAGGGAGGGGCCTTCTTGCTCCCAAGTCTCCCTAAGGCTAGACTCCTAAGGCCCTGTGCTCCTCCCTGCCCTACCATTCCCCTGCAATCCTTCCATAACCCCTGGGAGCTCTTTTGCACACACGATGCCCATATTCTCAGGGGTATCCCACCATAGAAAATGCGGACTCTTGCTTGAGCCCAGGAGGTCAAAGCTGCAGTGAGCCAGTATGCGACACTACACTCTAGCGTGGTTAACAGAGAGGGACCCTGCCTCAAAAATAAACCAAACACATACACATTCACACACTCTCTCTTTGGGAGGCCGAGGCAGAAAGATCACTTGAGCCAGGAGTTTTGAGACCAGCCTGGGCACCATAGCGAGATCCTATCTCGTGTGGTGGCATGTCTGTAATCCCAGCTACCTGACAGGCCAAAGCAGGAAGCTCACTTGAGCCCAGGAATGCCTGGACCACAGAGCAAGTCTTTAATTTAAAAAAAAAAAAAAAAAAAAAAAAATTGAAGACCGAGGCTAGGAGAGGTGAGTCACTCATTTAATGGAAGAGAAGGCAGAGTTGGGACACTCAGGCGCAGGACTAAGTGTCCCAAACCCCAGGGGTGGTGAAGTTCCTGCATGGTGGTTCTACAGTCCTGAAGGGTTTCTGGGCAAGGATACTGGGTGGCTTTTAGCAACTAAGCTCAGTCTTGATGCTGCCCACCCCAGGGAATGGCTGAAAGGCACCATGTTTAGGGAGAGTTTGCAAGGTGAGGACCTTCCTCACCTCAACCCTGTATTACCTTGGGTTGGTAAGGCCTAAGAAAGAAGTCAAAGTCTGGATAATGCATGGGTTCAATAGGCTTCTCTGCTGCAGGACTTTTCAGAGCCTTTAACAGACTGCTAAGCAGCATTCTCTGTGCACAAATGACTGTCCTCTCTCAGAGAATCCTTGTTTGCACTGGCTTCCAGGAAGCTCAAAGACAAATCTGTGGCAAGAGGGACTGTTTGTGTTGTAGCAAGCAGCTGTCTCCTTCCCAGCTCTTTCTGGGTGTCTCTAACTTGACTAAAATTGTTTTTGGAAGGAGGCAAGGCATCTTTTAACTTTTTTTTTTTTTTTAAAGACTGGGATTGACTCTGTCTCCCAGGCTGCAGTGCAGTGGTGTGATTTTAGCTCACTGCAACCTCTGCCTACTAGGTTCAAGTGATTCTCCTGCCTCAGCTTCCCAAGCAGGTTGACTTTTTGATACCAGACAGTAAGCTTGGATTAAGTATTTTCTATAATAATGCTCATTCATTCATCCTGGAAGCATCCACTTCAGGCTCTGGGCTGGGGTGAGGGATTCAGCCATCCAGGACAGGATCTGGAATTTGTTCTGCGACTTTTCTGACCCCCTCCCTCTCCTCCTCCTGTAAGATGATCAACAAGACCTGCTTACTGGCCCCCTATTACTGAAAGGAAAGTGAACCCCCCTCCAGTTAGTGTCCTGCTCAAGGTCTCAAAGGTAGTTAAGTGATAGAGCTAGGCCCAGGCCGCCAGTTAACTCCTTGAGAGCACAGGTGTGGCAGATACATGGCTGGTGCTGGAGGGTTGACTGAGGCCTGTCCCACTGCTGCTGTATGTATGCAGATGAATGTGGGCTCAAAGGCCCTGGGGGAAATAAGACCACCAAGGGGCTAGTGTGGCCGGGAGATTCCAGTGGGTGGGCAGTCTCTCCCCAAGGCTGGTCTAGGCCTGCCCTTACTCCTGGGGTGGGTCAGATGCTGTCCTGCCCTCCAGTGTCCCAGAAGGAGGGGGACAGCCAGCAGGCCTGCTTGTTATAAGCTTCCCCACTTTAGAAAGTTCAAGCTGATTCCCACAGCCCTGAAGCCCCTTGGTGGCTTCCAGGGGCTGCTGTGGTAGCCTCACCTGTGCCTCTTCCTGCTGTCTTGCCAGGGGAGGGCCATGCCATCGGCTTTGCTCTCCATGCAGGTGAGATCAGGCCACCAGGCCTTTGGCCTTTGACTGGTATGTCCAACCCAGCCCCTCTGCTGAGTGCCTAAGGGAACAGGTGGTATAACAGACCTCACTCAAGGTGGTTATGAAGACCTGGTAGGGTGGGGTGTGGCCCAATACTTTGGAAGACTCTAGAACGGCCATCCTGGCCCTAGTACACATTTGTGCCAAGGCAGGTACCCTGTCCCTCAGCACATGGGAAGTGGCAGCGGGTAGCAAGACAGTTTCCAGGTGACAGCATGAGAGCAAGTGAGGCCTAGAGAGATGGGAAGGGTCTGGTGCCTCCAGCCTGTCATGTTCCTACCAGCTGGGAGAAAGGGGAGATCCTCAGGTGAGCAGGAGTCAGGGAGGGGTGTGTGCCCCCACGAGGCTGGTGTTTCATCTCCACTTCACAGATGAGGGGACTGTGGCTCAGAGACCTTTGCAGGGGGACTGATCTCAGCATAGGGCCTTCTGAAGGGAGCCTGGGACTGCATTTCTGTGTGGGCCTGGGTGGAACTGGAACCAGGCTGGCTTTCCTGGCTCCCAGCCTTTTGGCTTCCTCATGTTCTTGGCCTTCTTTTCACAACAAACTCAGAAGCAGCCGAGTAGTTGGTTGTGTTGTCTGCACATGCACCAAAGCATGTTTCATTTTGGCTGTGACATTCCTTTGTTGTCCCTGTCTTGTAATTAGCATAGTAGGTTGGTTATAGTATGCGGAATTTCACTGAAGGATGGTAAGGGAACATGTGACAAAACGGGCAATAGTTCTTTAAGGCTGAGAGAAGCTCGGTGTGTACCCAGCAGCTGGGCCACTTGGAGGGGACTGTCATGCTATCAGTTATCAGTGCTGTAGTGGGAACCAAGCAGGCTTTCCTCACCCACCTGTTAACAACAGCTGTTCAAGTCAGGCCTTTTCCTTGTGCTAGCTCACTTCATGAAAAATGAGCTCTGACTTACTGATGACAACTAAGCCAAGGGGGGTAAAACCCCTTGTCCAGGGTTGTGTGAGAAGTGGCAGGGTCAGGGCTGAACCTTAAAACCTAGAGGTTAGGGCTGGGCATGGTGGCTCACACCTGTAATCCCAGCACTTTGGGAGGGTGAGGTGGGTGGATCACCTGAGGTCAGGAATTCGAGACCAGCCTGGCAAACATGGTGAAACCCCATCTCTACTAAAAATACAAAAATTAGTCGGGCATGGTGGTGGGTGCCTGTAATCCCAGCTACTCAGAAGGCTGAGGCAGGAGAATCGCTTCAACCCAGGAGGTGGAAGTTGTAGTGAGCTAAGATTGCACCACTGCACTCCAGCCTTGGTGATAAAGTGAGACTTCATCGCAAAAAAAAAAAAAAAAAAAAAAAAAAAATCCTGGACAGTAAAAGAACTGTAACATCTGGGATAAAGTTAGCTGTAGAAATAAACACAAGTCTTATTGTTGGGGCAGTGTCAGAGCTGGCCTGCATGACTTTGAGATTCCTAGCAGCCAGAGCAAAGAAAGAAATGGATTATTCCCACTGGAGCCATAGTGGCCATAACAAACAGAAGCCATCTGTCTGGACGCTGGGAATGGAGAAGACTTGCTCCCCAGAAATACATGCTGCAAGATGTGGTGGGTGACATTTCTACTGTCAAATGTCAGTAGATACCTGAAATGATTTGGCCACTTTGGTCACCCAACCACAGTATGACCCAAGCTGGGTCCAGGAAGCAGCTGTTGCTGACCTGGCTTGACTTTTGAGGCAGGTGGAATAGTAGGCACATGAGAGGGGGATCTGAAGCCGCCACAGCTGCTGACACAGCCCCCAGGTTTGAGCTTGGCTCTCCCATCACCTGTCTCCTCATAGCTTAATGGGCATCTGGTGGTCCATCCCTGCAGTGGCCAGAGTCCTGTTGTGGGCTGTCCAGGCTGAGGTTTTGGCTGCAGCAGGGGTAGTCCCGCCCCCATGTGCCCGCAAGTTGTAACCTGGCTGGAGCCTCTGGCATAGGACACTCACACCACCAGGAAGCTCAGTGGCAGACCCCAGCTGATACTTGGCAGGCTTGGGTTGACACTGTAGTTCTAGGCCAGACAAACGTGGAGCCAGGGCGGCTCTCACGGGCTGCTGTGCAGAGTCGGGGAAAAAACCCTTGGTCGTGTTCAGCCAGCAGGCAGGTGGCAGCCAGGCTGGCTGTGAGTGAGGAGGGGAATCCTCTTTTCACCACTGCCTGCTTGCTCAGCATTTCCTCAGCTGCGGGGGGTGGAGCCAGCTTGTAGGGGCCAGAGTCAGAGTGAAACCAGTGGCTTTGCTGGTTAATCTCAGCACTCACACTGGGGACTAGGCCTGGAGTGGAACTGAAAGGGAAACCAGGCCTGTTCCCCTCCAGGCCTGGCCTACTTCCTCCCAGTGATCCTTAAGGCCTGCAGCCAGTGGGGAGGGTCGGGGCCAGGTAGGGATAACTGGAAAAGTAGCCGAGGGAAGTGGCTACTTGCACCTTACCCATCTTGCAGACAGGAAATGAAGGCTCTGCAGGGCTGGCTGGCTGTGAAAATGGACAATGGTACAGAGGCCCCACTTCCCACACACTGCGTTGTTCCCACTGCCCATGTGGATGCCATGCGAGGCCTCACTCTGCCTGCCCCATCCTGGCTGGTGCTGGTCACTTCAGGCTGGAATTTTCTTTTCTTTTTTTTTTTTTTTT
>NW_016107323.1:8453660-8482101 GCF_001604975.1 Cebus imitator
TTTTTTTTTGGTATTTTTAGTAGCAATGGGGTTTTACCTTGTTAGCCAGGCTGATCTTGAACTCCTAACCTCTGCCCGCCTCAGTCTCCCAGAGTGTTGAGATTCATTGCGCCCAGTCCAGGCTAGAATATTCTAGTCATTCAGCTTTCTAGCGAGAGGCCACAGTTAAGCCGTGGCCAGTGTTGGTCATTACTGCAGTCGTTACTCTCCCCCAGCCTGTTGTGTTCACCAACCAGAGCAGACCCGGGAGCTCCCAGGAGACCTGCTGGCCAGGCTGCCCTCTCACCTCACTGTTCACTGACTCTCCTGCAGAGGGGGTAAGGGAAGGAGAAAGGAATGATCCTTCCATCAAAGGTACCTGGCATCTCTGTGTCTGAAGCATCTGGTTTTGGGGGCCAATTCAATAGCACTAGCAGCTCCAGTCCAAGCTGTGCCCTTTTGGTCCAAGGTACAGGTCAGATCACCTGAAGCCACAGTTGCTGGAACATCCTTTGGGCCTGCCTCTGCTTTCCATTCCCCTGCTCCTGGTTTGTTAGGGGCTGTGGTATTTTCTAGGAACATCTGGATGGAGGGAGCCCAGTGGGGCCACTTCTGTCTATTCCTCATCTCTGGCTGTCTTCCCTTTTCTTATCGTCTTTTGGTCATCTTTTCAGTCTTATCACAAGAGGAAAGGGAGGTTTGCCTCTCTTCAGCATATTCCCTCCTGGAAGCAGCTGACTTCTTGGCTTCAGAGTGCCCCAGCACTGGAAGCATCTGCAGGGTTAGTTGAGACCTGGGAGCGGTGTTCCTACCCACCCTGCAGCCCTATGTGCTGGGCGTTCAGGGAGGGTCCAGGGCCAAGATTTTGTTGTCTTCCAGTGGCTAGCCCCTGCCCCTTTTTTGGGCTTGGTGTGATGAGAGGGTAAGCAGCTGGCATCACCTGGCTGGGCAGGAATCTCTTTGCTTACCAGTGGGAAGAGGAACAATGTCAGACACATAGCAGAGCAGGAATGTCCCCAGGTCCAGGTCCAAAGGGCTGGGAGGGCTGCCTTCTGCCGGCACATGCTTCTTGGGATCTCAGTGTGAATCGTGTTCAGGAGGCTAGGGGAAGGCACTACAGGCTCAGAACCTACACAGCAACACCATAGACACTCTCTGTAAGGGGGATTCCTGGGGAGATTATGGACAAACTCAGGCCTGGCTGGAAAGAAAAAGCATCGGGAACAAGCCTTCAGTGCGCCATCTTGGTCTCATAGAGTTCAAGGCCCAAGCTACAAGCAGCTTGCTCCAACATCCAGGAGGTCCGGCGGTGCACACGCCTTGAGATGCCTGACAACCTCTACACCTTTGTGCTAAAGGTGAGTGACAAGGCTGTCCACACCCTGGGGCAATACAAATCCAGACACATACATCAGATCCAACACTGTTCCCTTCCTTCCTGATAGGTGAAGGACCGGACAGACATCATCTTTGAGGTGGGAGACGAGCAGCAGCTGAATTCATGGATGGCTGAGCTCTGGGAGTGCACAGGCCGAGGGTGAGGCTCCAGGCCCTCACCCCTGGCACAACCTTTGTTGCTACCACCCCTGACCTGCCCAGATCCTTAACCTCAGCCTCTTCTCCAGCAGGCTGGAGAGCACAGAAACAGAGGTGCATATTCCCTCAGCCCTAGAGCCCAGCACGTCCAGCTCCCCAAGGGGCAGCACAGATTCCCTTAACCAAGGTGAGTAAACCAATGTGCAGGCTATTGTCTTCTGGGTACACTGGAACCCACACTCAGCCCAGGACCACCATCACCCATCTTCTCTTAACAGGTGCTTCTCCTGGGGGGCTGCTGGACCCAGCCTGCCAGAAAACAGACCACTTCCTGTCCTGCTACCCCTGGTTCCATGGCCCCATCTCCAGAGTGAAAGCAGCTCAGCTGGTACAACTGCAGGGCCCTGATGCTCATGGCGTGTTCCTGGTGCGGCAGAGCGAGACACGGCGTGGGGAATACGTGCTCACTTTCAACTTCCAAGGCATAGCCAAGGTATGGAGTGGGGCAGGGCAGGCGGGACCGTGCCTCCTCTCCCCACTGGAGTTCAGGGCCCTAGAGGGACAGTCCGAGCCCACCGTCCTCTCCTCCCCCAGCATCTGCGCCTGTCACTGACCGAGAGGGGCCAGTGCCGTGTGCAGCACCTTCACTTTCCCTCGGTCGTGGACATGCTCCACCACTTCCAGCGCTCACCCATCCCGCTCGAGTGCGGCGCCGCCTGTGACGTCCGGCTCTCCAGCTACGTGGTAGTTGTCTCCCAGCCACCAGGTCTGAGCCTACTGCCCTTTGCTAAAGGGGATGGTGGGCACAGGGAAACTGGGTGAGGGTAGAGGCTTCCTGCAGACCCAGGGGTACAGGGATCTTGTCCTGTGTCCCGTCAGCATTTGCATCAACACTGACGGTATGGTCTCTTTTGGTCACTTGTTCTAGGTTCCTGCAACACTGTCCTATTCCCTTTCTCCCTCCCTCGCTGGGATTCACAGTTGGGCCTTCCCCACCTTAGCTCCTCTGGTTGTCCCCAGGGGCTCAGCCCAGAGGGTCTCCCCGGGCGATCCTCACCCCCAGAGCAGATCTTCCACCTGGTGCCTTCGCCCGAAGAACTGGCCAACAGCCTACAGCACCTGGAGCTTGAGCCTGTGAGTCGAGCCCGGGACTCGGACTATGAAATGGACTCATCCTCCCGGAGCCACCTGCGGGCCATAGACAATCAGTATACACCTCTCTGACAGAGGAATTCCAGGCCTGAACAGATGCCCTTGAGGAGCACAGGCAGAAGTGTGAACTTGTGAATGTAATGATCTTTCCTTCCTTCCAGAGAGATTTAAGGGACACTGTTAACTGCTCGTGCCAGTTTGGACGTGACCCTTCTATTAGGCCTGTTGAAGGGCCCTCCTGTAAGTTTTATCTATCACCTGGCTTTCTCCTTATTGTTTACAGATGTAGTTCTTGTTAGAGGATGCCACTAGCTCCTGCCCAGGGTCCCTGTGCCCAGTCCCCATTAGAGAAAGGAGTTGGGGTGAGGGCCAGGGCTGGCAGTGGAAACTTGTTCTCTTTTTCACTGACACGGTCACAGCTGATGACAGACTTTCTACAGGAAGAGGGGTCATCAGGAAGACCAGAACACTAACAAGCCCTGGATTCTCATGGTTCTCCTATCTACTGTCAGTCCATGTGGCAGGTCTGTTGTTTCCACGCCACAGATGACCACATCTAATCTGCTTCTACTCTCAGCTTTAGGACAAAAGCTCTGTCAGAGGGACAAGCTAAAGGTCAAAAATGATTTTAAACAAACATTTTACCTCAGACTAATTTCTTTAAAGAATTCAGGTTCAAAACTAAACCATTGCTTATTTCACTGCACTGTTTCAACTAACACCCATGCAATTTTTGTAGTCGGAGACAGCTATGCAAACCCTGCCTGACTAGTTCACGGTCTGAGCCAGCACGCTGGCTTCCTTGTCTACTGCAGTCTCAGGACAGCTACCTGCCGCTAAGTGGCCACTGTCCTTCCCAAATGTCAAGAAGTGAAGTGTGTCACCCTTTCAGGGAAATTCAGGCAATTACTGAAAAATGGAGGGTGGCAAGGAACAGTTCTACCCTGGTGCCTTATGAATAAAAAACTGGATTCTGATTTACAGCAGCTTTACAGTAAGAGTTAAATTAACTGAGGTTGGGGGAAGAACAAGTAAAAAGGGAAGAAGGTCTCCTGGGCGCTTTACAGTAAATCTTTCAGCAACAAGGCTGGCTCTGTGCCCTCCAAGCATCTAATGGCTTATTAAATTATCCCACAAGTGGGTTTTAGGCTCCTTTTTTTGAGCCAAAATGGAAGCTGGGAATCTGGTGCCATAACTATTGAGAAACTCATTTAATAGCCCACATTCAGTGTTCTGCTCCAGCTGGCTACTCCTTCATTGGATGGAGAATGTATCTCCATGCACACACAGCACACACAATCTCCACCACCCAGGGAGGTCCTGAAGTTAAATCTCCATCTATACTCGCTTTCACAAGTGATACAATTCATAGGGGGGCTGCCTCCTCCCAGAACCTTTGGAGGTTCAAAAACAAGGGGGTACTGACAGTGGAGTCAGCTGCTCTTGGGTGCCAGCAGAGCCTTTCAGTACAACCCCCCAGGCTCACTGCAGTGCCTCAATGAGAGGCTAATGAAACCTCAGCCTAAAACTCATAGGACTGCCTGCCTGCCTGGGAGGAGGGTTAGGTCTGCTCCTTTCACTTAGTCTCTGTACTCCAAGAGGTCAGATTTTTGCTTCTAGGCTTCTAGAATTTTCTTGGGATCTTTCAGAGGATGTGGAAAGAGCGCCCTCTGCACCACTTCTTTTTTTTTTTTTTTTTGAGATGGAGTTTCACTCTTGTAGCTCACTGCAACCTCAGCCTTCCTGGTTCAAGCGATTCTCCTGTCTCTTGAGTAGTTGGGATTACACGCATGCATACCATGCTCAGCTAATTTTTATATTTTTAGTAGAAATGGGGTTTTGCCATGTTGGCTAGGCTGGTCTTGAACTCCTGACCTCAGGTGATCCACCTACCTCAGCCTCCCAAAGTGCTGGGATTATAGGTGTGAGCCACCGTGCCTGGCCTGCACCACTTTTGATTTAACTAATTTATTTATTTTGAGACAGAGTTTCACTCTTGTTGTCTCCGTGTCCCAGGTTCAAGTGATTCTCCTGCCTCAGCCTCCCAAGTACTGGGATTACAGGCATACGCCACCATGCCCGACTAATTTTTTTTTTTTTTTTTTTTTAAATTAGAGCTGGGGTTTCACCATGTTGGTCAGGCTGGTCTCGAACTCCTGACCTTGTGATCTGCCCATGTTGGCCTCCCAAAGTGCTGGGATTACAGACGTGAGCCACCATGCCGAGCGCCTGCACCACTTTTAATACCAACACTCCTGGGTGATCATGGACCTTAAAGCAGACCCGCCACTGATCCAGATTTGCAGTCCATTTTTAAGGACACCTGTCTTTATAAAGTCAAGCAGCTTTCTCTGAAAAATGAATGCTAACTAGTGTGAACTGAAAGAGTAAGTAACAGTCTGAACCTTTTTTAAAGAAGAAAGGTTATCATGGAAAGTCACTGGTCCTCCCCTCTGCACAGGACAGGTGTCCAGTAGATAATAAACCAAATTAAGTTCCCTCCCTCCAGCCAGAAGTTAAACACCTGGGATATGACATCTTCACACCAGGAGCACTCATTTCTTAGCAGCTGCTCTGCATACATCTCTCAGGTAGTGCCAAGAGGCACACCAGATACAGCAAACTTAGCAGACTGTAATTAGCCATCTGACTGGCTGCAACGTGCAAGCTCAGATTCTGTGGCAGAGATTTGGAAGGCAACCTCCTCCAGACTGCTAACTTTCTAAACTCATCCAAGTTACCAGCTCAAATACATGCTGACAGAAAACTCTCATGGCACTAGGAAGAAGTGACACTAAGCCAATGCCTTTTCTTTGCGTGGGAGCAGGCCCACCTGATGAAGGGGTGGGCAGCAGTGTGGGGCAGGCACCCCACTGGCTGCAGCTAGCCCACCACAGGCACAGGACAGCACACCCCACCACTCTCCTTCCAGTCCTGACCAGGCCCAGTCAGCAACTTCCACCAAGAGCCATGGCTCAGCGTCAAACTGGACAGTAGGCATCATGATCCCTCCAGTCAGCTCTAATCATAGATTCCACCAGTACAGCTTGACAGCTCCTGGCACCATCACTTCCTTCATCTTTTATTCAACTTTTACAAACTAACAGTCACCAGCACCAAAGAATTAAGTCAACTAACCTGCCTTGAATTTTAGACCAGCAATCCATATGGCTTTATCTGGTATAAATCTTCTGCCTTTGATCATTTCTGGACCGTAAGAAAAAGGAATAGCAATCATTAAAATCTTGGGCCAGAGAACACTATTTTTACATAACAGTTTCTTAACCTAAAATCAAGGCCTTGGACTCTTCCCTGAGGGTTGCCTGAGATTCCTTCATGCTTTCTATTCAGGGCTAAGTCCCTTATTGCAAATGTGTTAGCTCTAACATCACCCACAAGCTAGAGGAACTTGCAAGTATATTAACAAGGACACATCTGACATCCAGTGTTTGGTTATAATATACAGCACATTGTGATAACACAAAGTGGATTCATCTTGTATCATTATAGGCAGAAGGTATTTGGCAAATTTTTATGTATTGTTTTATGTACTGTACAAGTAACTTATTCTTGAATAATGCAAATTTTGCTATAATGTACAAATTGCTATATGTGAATTAAAAAGTTTTCAGAATCTTGATTTGCTGTCACAATATTTAAAACTCTATTAAGACCACGGTTGCTCTATAAAAATCCTTGCCCTTCCCGAATACTTGCCCTTCCCTTTGTCCTCCCCGATGCAATCTGAGAATATTAAATGCTTATGAGTCCATGTCAATAAGCAGCTTTGTACATCTTTTCAGCCTTCCTGCCCTCTGGGTTTCTTCCTTGCAATTTTTTTCTGAGTGTCTCCTGCCCCCTACTGGTAAAATAGAAAGATGCCTGCTAATTAATACTCATTTTGGTTTAGGAGATATTAAAAAGGAAGCTTACAGAATCAGTGTCAGCCCAAGGATGTGGAATTTCAGTGCTGCCCAACTCTGGCCAACCTTCCTCCTCCTGAAGCAGATCTCTAATCCACCAAAGAGAATAGCTCAGTCTTGTCTTTTTCTAGAGATACCTTGAACCAGAACTAAAGGTGAAGAAGAAAAATCATTTGACAGCTACCTTCCGGGACATTCAAAATGCACACTTAGCGCACCTGCTTTGATGTTAAGTATCCTACAATAGAAGTAGCTTATACAGACACACACTAACTTGATCAGTTTTTAAAACTTTTTTTATTTTTTAATTTTTTTTTTTAGTTTTTATTTTATATTATCTACAAAGTAAAAGTTTTCCCTTAACTTAAAAGTTGAACCACTGTAGACAGTGATCACCTCATCGAACTTGATTTATAAATAATAATCCGTCAGTTTGACGGTAAGAATTTACTGAACCTTTGTCAAGTTTAGTAAAAGGGTGTTCCAAGTCTTGTTTTTTTTTTTTTTTTTTTTTTTTTTTTTNTTTTAAGCAGTAATAGCAGCAAGAATCACTCTTGTTACTTCTGTTGCTAGCTGATGTGTTCATGACTTTCAAGGGTTATTAAAAAATAAATAACTTCCAGTTTCGGCAAGCAGAGCTGGGGTACCTGCGGGACTTTGAAACAGCGTATGGAATTATGGAATAGCCCCAAGTTCCTAAATGCCTCTACTCGGTCCAAATATCTTCCACTGCAAGTGAACTGTTAGCATTCCTATTGGATGTTACAAGAAATCAACATATATATTTTAAAAACAAAATAAATGAAATTCTAGTTTTCTGTGCTTCCAGTTGGTAGAAGCAGTAGAAGGGAGGAGGGAATTTGGCCTTTCGGTTCCTCCAGGGCAGCCTTACAACTGCTGTTGGTGGTGGGCTTGTACTGTAAAAAGAAAAGCGAACATTGAAACAGAAAACTGGTAACACCACACATCAGCCTAGTGTCTCTGCAGCACATGATTGTAAACTATTCTTGTGCTAGCTGAACAAGACTCAAAATTGAATTCACTTCCCCCCACCTCCCGTCTGTACCAAAGGGGGAAGGGGTGGGTGGGTGGGTTGAAACAAACCGGTCAGACGTAAAACCACTTCAGATAAAACTCCCAAAAGATCTGTTCCTGGGGTAGAAAAAAAGGCCTTAACAATCCCCCTCCCCAAATATTAATCAAGCACCAGTATTGCTTTCAGAATAACAGGTCAGACTGTGAAGTATCACCATGGCACCCATCAAGTAGTAGAGCACAATCACAGGGCGCTCTCCCCGCGTCAGGGCATAGGCTGGGGCCAACGCTACACTCAAAGCCAGTCCATCCACAGCACTTTCTCAGCAGTATCTTCTCCAGAGCTACAATCAAACTCTGCCATAGTAATAACCCCCCACATGTCAGACTTTTGGGACTCAGGAAGGAAAACACTGCCCTGTCCAGCCTATCATAACAAAGAAGGCCAACTGAGTCCTAGGCATGCATCAGCTACACAGAATGCTGCTGCTGCTGCTTCTCATCAAGCCAAATCCTGTATACCAGCAGAACACACACAGACTCGGCTCCTGGAAGCCTCAGGCCCTGACGCTGAACTGATCATCACAGTCCCTCCTGCACACACTCCTGATCGGGTCTTGCTAGTTCTCAAATGCGGGGCTTGAAGCACTGGCCCTGCCTGCCATTCTACCTGTGCGAGCAGAATGCTTTGGGGTGCCCCGGCGGCCCCTGCACACACACGCCTCACCTGAAGGGTGCGTCATATAGGGGAAATGCGCTGTTGTCGAGACTGGAATGGGCTGTAGTGCACTTTGAGCGAGGGCGGCCTGGGGACCGCCGGGTGGCTGTGTCGTCATTAGCATCATTGGCGCATGGGCAGTTGGATGAGAAGGAACCATTCCTGACTGTACATGAGCCTGAAACAGAGAGCTCTTTTACGCATACAGGCAACATCGGCTTAAACAACATGTCAACTGCGTTCCTTTCACTGGGCTGGGACTCTCAGGAAAGGGCAACGGTGGGCCTCAGGGCCCAGTTCTGTTCTCAGGGACACTCTCTAGTGGACTATTTATTGACCTAAAGATGCGCTTCACCTTTGGGCAGATCCTGCAAGGGTCAGGGAGCAGGCACCAAGTGAGCCTAGGTAAAAGGGCTGTGCTGTCCTAGCCC
The DNA here is from genome assembly GCF_001604975.1 of Cebus imitator. Lineage (NCBI taxonomy): Eukaryota > Metazoa > Chordata > Mammalia > Primates > Cebidae > Cebus > Cebus imitator. Next base: position 8,462,435 of record NW_016107323.1, read on the forward strand.
TCGACATTTCTGATCATCGTATTCTATGTATAGGGTAAGGTCTTCACAAAGATTAGACCCCTGATCCAAGGACAGCTTTCTCAATATCATACAAGATACAGTGATGCTTTAGAATCAGGCTGCCATGTGGGGCCTGAAGTAGTTTTGCAGATAACATCCCTTTCAAATAGAAAAGCAGATTACTACATTAATAAATAGAGACTCACAGTCCAGTATGTGGATTACTTGGACCTCTCTTCATTTGCCTCTCTCCCTCTGCTTCTGGCCTGCTCACTAGGCAGTGAAAAGAGACTCTTAAGCCCCCATGACTCTCTCAGAGATATGCTGATGGAGCAGGAGGAGGAGGAGGAGTTGCAGTTTAATGGCTCCAGTGAGATGGAAAGGAGTAATCTGAAATCATCTGGGCCAGCCCAGTGTTTCTGTACCAAGCGGTAGTAAGTTCGACCTGGTCTCACTCACTGTCAAGTTGGAGAGGTAATTTTAGTCAGCCCAAACAGCTGGATTCCAGCTCTGCAGGGGGTTGGCAGGGCCAGGAAGAGCCCTTTCCTTTTTCCCACACTGTACACTGTTCTAGAGCATGATAAGCCTTGGATGAAATGCCATTTTTACTCTCATATATTCAAATGGGCACATGGGATATTTGAGCTTCCTTGTGTTAACCTTTTTGCCCTTTCAGCACAAAAACACAGTGAGGTTTTAGGGATCCCTGACTTACATGTAAGTTCACATGCCTACTTAGCCACCAGCCTCTGCTAGACACTTACAGGACCCCAGCTCATATGAAGCTGACTCCACCAAACCACGCTGGCCCACACGGACCAAACCGGCTTCCCTCCCCACTATCAAAAAGCAAATCAACTGCAGTGCGCTACACCACAGAACCTAAACTTTGCAGGGTGAGGACGCCCAAACTTCCCAGAGCTGTGGAACTCTACTTACAAGGTAGCCTTCTGAGAGATAGATCCAACTGAGTCGCATCTCTAGCCCACACCTTGCCAGAGCCTCACTGGCGCACTATTTAACAGGAAATGGAATTCATTGTGGCAGGTCTCACTTAGACCCGCCTCAGAGAGTTCTGTTATGAAAGTAGCAGAGACATCTAATACAGCCAATTCACCCATAACAGCCCCAGGAGGGCCTCAAGGCCAGCATTAGAGCCCAACTTCAGTGCAGCTCCTTCTCCTCATTAAGACAATTCCCTGGGCCCTGGAGTGCAGGGACCTTTGTCAGCAGCTGATGCAGACAGCAACCACTGAGATGGCAAGCACACCTTTCACCTGTAGCAGCTTACACTGGAGGTGAGCTCCAAAGTGCTTCCAGGGCTGCTCTTAAAAGAGAAATGGGACCACCTAGGTGCTTCCAGCTTCTAGTTACACTGCACCAATGTCCAAGGCCAAGCTCTCTCAAGAGTACAACTTATGGTCAAAGCAGATATATGGATAACCAGGGAAAACAATTGGAAAGCTGTGTCTGGAACTCATGTGAGTAACAATCAAGATGACAGGCCCCAGTAGTCACCTCGGAGGGCTGAGACTCTGTGAAGGCCATCATCCTGGCCCAGCATCCGAGGTAAGTGTGTGGAGGGGGATATTTATGTACACATATATATAGTAGGCTCTATAGACATAGCAAAGCAGACACAGAAAGGAAAGAAGAACTGGGTTGCATTCCAGAGTCAAAGATAGTTTTAAGGTCTCAGTTGGGAAAAACTAAAGGACTGACCAACCACCTTCACTGATCCCACTACAAAACCACACAAACGTTCCCTTAGGGCCAGATCACGTGTATTTGAGTGGGAAAGGGAGACAGGCAAATGGCATGACACACAGGGTTTCTTAGCTGGGAGAGCCTCTAGCTGCTTACCAATAACCTTCATATTCTACCTGGCCTTCACAGTAAGTTGGCTAAAGCTGGTTTACCTGAGGTACGTGGGCCATGTGGGGTGGATTGGTATACGCCGGCTGAACATGAGAAGGATGGATCGTAAAGACGGTCTGCTGTGCTGCTGGGAAACTATTCTGTGGCGACTGTGTGTTGGAGGCAGGTGTCATGGAGGGTGGGGTTGGCGCAAGCCCCGCGTGGTAAATGGCTGACTGCTGCTGTGGACTGGCCAGATGGAGAGCCTGGGCGGCCTGGTGCTGATGGTGCTGCAAAGCGATAGGAAAGAATTGAGAGAAAAACTTCTTTAATGAAAAGCAGCCAAGGAATACTCACAAAGCTGAGCTTTGCACATGTGGGCCTATGATGAGGGGCACGGGAAAGTACAGGGGGAATATACAGGGTGGTAAGAGCAAGGCTGGAAATGCCTCGCATCTGGACATTCCTTTCTGGGTTGCAGAAGCCTGATTCTCAGCCTGGCAGTTAGAAGCTTCTGACCATGCTAAAGTCAAACAAGACTACTGCCCCAGAGAACTGATAGATATCAGAGATCTTTAATTGCCTCTATTACCAAACATGATTCAAGAAGCTCACAAGGAAACCTTAGGAATTAAAATTTAAAATCCCAGCCAAATACTAATTACCTTATGAACTTTGTTAAATTTGATTTTGCATTAACACAAGTTTCCAGAGCTTATCCAATCACCTTATTATCATATGTATCCTTTTTTTTTTTTTTTTTTTTTTTTTTTTTTTTTTTTTTTTTTTTTTTTTTTTTTTTTTGAGACGGGGTTTCACCATGTTGGTCAGACTGGTCTCGAACTGTTGACCTCAGGTAATCCACCCGCCTCGGCCTCCCAAAGTGCTGGGATTACAGGCGTGAGCCACGGCACCCAGCCTTATCATATGTATTTTAAATGTGATTCTTAAAAAAGCAACCACACCAGGGGCACAGCTGTATCCAGCTTCATGAGGGCGGACGTGCTATGTGTTCTTATGACACGATACCTGACACCAGAAATCAGATACTAGGATGAGGAAGCAGCTCCATGCAGATCTCTGAGGTGCCCTTACCTGAACAGGACTGGGTGCAGGATGACTTCCACCATGTTGGCTTTGCTGCTGTCCAGTGGGGGTAGCTGAAGGCTGAGGGTGTGGAGTATGTGGGTGCAGGGTAGCATTAGGGTGCGCATACTGCTGAGCAAGGGAGCCCGTGGAAACTACAGTGAAAGAAAAAGGAGCATGTACACAACCAATGTGTGAAAACCTCCATGGCTCCTCTATGCCTCATCAACTGAACTTTCTTGATGGTTACAATGCATAACTCACACCACTACCAATTTCTATAGTAGACTCCATTTAAACCATGCATTGTCTTGAAAAATAAGTGTAGCTATTGCTTAACAGACTAGCATTTGGTTCATATAATACAGCTCTACATATGATATTAAAATCAAATTAGTTTGCATTTGCTCTTAAAACAGTCACTAGGTTTTCCCAAAAAGGCAACCTGAAAGCACAGGCAGACACTACTCAAACAAGCGCCATCTAGGCATGCGCTCTTTAGCTCAAGGCCATCATCTGGCTAACCTCACCATGCTACTGCCCTGGAGCAATGTCCTAAAGGCACATACTATATTGGGTGGGGTGGGGTGGGGTGGGGAGGCCAGTGCTGTGTTAAGGGACCTGGCAAGACCAGGGATCTATCATCAGAGCAAAGGACCACAATCTCTCTCAGCCAATCATAGGAGCCCCTCTGACACTCAGTTCACTTCCTTGCTTCATAAAATAAATACAGAAAGGAAACTCCCTTCTGAGTGCTGCAGCCCTTTAGAAAAAATTTTACTAGAATAACTTCAAAGGAAACATGATGCCCCAGTTTAAGTCAAAATAAAGATAAGAACTCAAAGCCAATTCTTTGTGAATCTCAGCATGGGCCACACCTTGGCACAAAACCATTTCTTCAGGTCTCTCTTTTTTTTCTTTTTCTTTTTTTTTTTGAGATGTAGTCTCATTCTGTTTCCCAGGCTTACTGCAACCTCCACCTCCTGGGTTCAAGTGATTTTCCTGCCTCAGCCTCCCAAGTAGCTGAGATTACAGGCACGCGCCACCATGCCCGGCTAATTTTTGTATTTTTAGTAGAGATGGGGTTTCGCCATGCTGGTCAGTCTGGTCTCAAACTCCTGACCTCAAGTGATCTGCCCACCTCAGCTTCCCAAAGTGCTGGGACTACAGGCGTGAGCCACCATGCCTGACCTGTTAATGTGTTTCAAAAACAGTAAGTTAAGAATCAGAAGCATGGTAGGATGTGTTCACTACTTCCAGTGACTATGGACAACACACTATGATACAAATCTAACCTGCACGTGGCTATGAGCCACATGTTCTCACAGAGTGTTCTCAAGACAACTCTGGCAAGGCATGATTCCCAGCCCTCTTGAGAAATGAATTCTAAAATCCGTTAAGATAATTACCCCATACGCAGAAATGATTCCAAAATAGTTCCTCACGTTCTTCATATAACGTGTTAGCAAACACAGACTTATGCAGGACTGACTGGGGACAGAAGCAAGCACAGCTTTGGGACCAGGCGCCCTAGCTCCAGCAGTCTGGTAGGCAAGGCTGCTGAGTCATCAGCATAGATGACTCTGGGTATATCCCATGTAAATGGTGTGCAGACGGTTAGGCTAGGCAGATGGAGCAGTTCTATAATGCTAGGTGTGGCAGGGCTAAGGGCCACCAACACTCCAGCCCAAACAGTTATGTCTCCAGTTGCAAATCTCTCTCTTAGCAGAGGAGAGGGCCAGGCAAACAGCCAGTTCTGGGATCACCTGTGCATCCACTGCCAATGCCACAGCTGTCAGAAGTATTCTTTCATGCCCAGTTTAGACTGAATAAAGCAGTTTTGTTTATACACTGGAAAAAAATTTTCCAGACTGCGGGAATTAACATATGCCAGAACATTTTAACGAGAAAACTGTGGCAACATATTCTCTGAATGTTTTTAAGAGTAGTGAATGTCTTCTGGGAGCTGGAACAAACGATGTACAACTGACTTCCTGAGCTTCAAAGTCTCATGAGTCTATGAAGACAGTCCTTTTCTCCTAACTCGCTGGCTTATTAACAGGCCCTCCATCATCATCATACTCATTAAGTTTACTTGCAGCTCCCCCAAATTGTATAGGCGCTGACTTGGTCTAAAAGAACATCTGATGTAAATTTTGAAACTGAGTTTTGCTTGTTCTTGTAAAAATCTTACATTCATTTTTAAAATGCATTTGTTTGTTTTTATTTTATTTTTGACATAGCCTTACTCTGTCACCCAGGCTGGAATGCAGTGGCACAAGCTCGACTCACTGCAACCTCTGCCTCCTGGGTTCAAGCAATTCTCCTGCCTCAGCCTCCTGAGAAGCTGGGATTACACGAATGCACCACCACACCCAGCTGATCTTTGTATTTTTAGTAGAGACGGGGTTTCACCGTGTTGGCCAGACTGGTCTTGAACTCCCGGCCTCAAGTGATCCACCCACCTTGCCCTACCAAAGTGTTGGGATTATAGACATGAACCACTTCACCTGGCCTAAAAATTTATTTTTGAAGAATAAAAAAGCCACATGTAGCTAAGTAGCTACTATGTTGGACAGCACACTTTTTTTCTCACTCTGTTGCCAGGCTGACGTGCAGTGGAGCGATCTCTGCTCACTGCAACCTCTGTCTCCTGGGTTCAAGTAATTCTCCTGTCTCAGCTTCACAAGTAGCTGGGACTACAGGCACCCACCACCGCACCCAGCTAATTTATTTGTATTTTTAGTAGAGACAGGGTTTCACCATGTTTGTCAGGCTGGCCTCAAACTCCTGACTCAGGCAATGTGGCTGCCTCAGCCTCCCAAAGTGCTGGGATTAGAGGGGTGAGCCACTGTGCCCAGCCAACAGCGCAGTTTTTGTAGCACATTTCCATCATCACAAAAAGTTCTATTGGATGGTGATGTCTACAGTTATCATGGTCCCTTACTGTTAAACCATTAGCACTAACCCCTACCCCCACCCCTAGCCTCTTAAAAATGTCATTTGTAGCAATATTAAATCTGTCTAAGGAAAAGCAAATCCCAAATTCTATTCATGGGGATTCATAAAGATAAGAGTACGAAATCTCAGAGGGTTTTTTTTAAAACTTTATTTATTCAAGAAATTTTGCACTAAAAAGTTTTAAATTTCACTTTTAATTACCTTCTAAGCAAAGTATTAAGAATATTAAAAAGTAACAATAAATATGGAGAATTATTATGCCCATGAAGTCTCATAATTAAGTTATTCATCAACTGGAAAAAATGTAAAAATCTTGAAATCATTTGATGAAAAAAAAAAAAAGATTAAAAAAAGATGAAATATTTTTACTATGCATTTTTAAAAGGCATCTCTGCGATTTAAGTTTACCAGTATTTAAAGACTATAATACAGTGTTCTGATCTATAGCTAATTTGCATGCATAGCACAAATCCCAAGATGAGTGAATGTACACATGGGCTTTGTTTAAAAAATATATATATATCCTTTCCCTACATAAAACTTAAGTAGCCTTCATAAAATCTTTTGGATTAAAGATAATCAAAGATGCATTGCTTCTTTGGGCCGGACCTAGTCCAGAAGTTTCCCACTGAGTGTTCCCTGATATAAATATTTATGATTCTAAACATGTGATCAGTCAAATCCTTAATAACACTAACCACATTCCAAAACTAGTTTCCTCAGCCATGATCTCACGGAAACAAATTCAGTATATAAAGCTGTGTTTAATTTGTAACTAGGTTTTGTCATTTTGACTTTGGATGCACAAGTCATAAGAAATCACCAGCATTGCAAAACTTGAAAAGTAAAACAAAACAAAATCTTCCAACTTGTAAATTTGATATTAAATTCAGAAAAAGGGAAGTGAAGGAAAGTTGAAAACTCGAGGGAATAAAAGGCAACCTGACCAAACCATGACAAAATGGCTTAGAACAGGGGAAAATGAAGCAGCAAATTAAATTAGTAGCCCAACTGTTAGTTTCTTTAAAAAAAAATACTGATAACTCCCTTTTAGGGAAAGTTGTGCTAAAGCAATTAAGACTTAGGTGAAATGATTAAAGGCCTTTTAGCTACTTACCAGGAAAATGACACCAAACTACTAACAGAGACAGTAAGATGGTGAGGATAACTACATTTGAGACTTCAAATTAAATACATAATAAAATCACCCACTGACACTATCTTTTACACACTACAATCACAGACATAGTTTCCCCTTTAAGAGTATATACATACAGCAAGACTCCTTTTTAAAGAGCATCTATTAAAGGATTACATTTAACATCTCCTAGCACCAAATAAATTTTTATATATACGTATCAGCTTATTTTTGGATACCAAGTCATGGTATAATTAACGAAAATTTAAGGTCAAATGCATTTTAAATGCTAATATGGCATTTAGTAGAGTCAGACATTGAGCCACCCCAAAATAACTCAAAATGTTGTCCCTAACATAAAATTTGAATACTTAATATCTTCTAGAATACAATGTTTCATACAAGGTGACAAATATTAATGCCACAAATTTCTAAAGGATTTCTACAAATATTAGTACTCTTCCTATTAAAATACCAAAGTCCATGACTAGCCTTATTTTTGTTTTTATTTTTTACTTTGAGACGGTCTTTCTCTGTTGCCCAGGCTGGAGTGCAGTGGAGTGATCTTGGCTTACTACAACCTCCGCCTCCAGGATTCATGGAATTCTTGTGCCTCAGCCTCCCAAGTAGCTGGGACTACAGGTGCACGTCACCATGCTTTTTGTAGAGACAGGGTTTCACCATGTTGGCCAGGCTGTTCTTGAACTCCTGGCCTCAAGTGATCCACCTACCTCGGCCTCCCAAAGTGCTGGAATTACAGGCGTGAGCTACCACGTCCGGCCCTTATTTTTAAAAATTGTCCTACAAATAGGAAAAATACACCTTACAAGTTTTCCTTTCCGAAAGAGAGCTCTGCCCAGACTTTCTCCATGAAGGAGCAACCATTTCTGTACTTTTTGCCAGGTGGGAAGAGGAGACTTGTGCTGTCCAAGACAATGACCTGAGAGGTCATGCTCTCTTGATTAAGCTCAAGACATCCTGAGGGGACTGCCTCCTGAATATTTTATTTTTTGAGACAGAGTCTTGCTCTGCCACCCAGGCTGGAGTAAAGTGGCATGACCTTGGCTCACTGCAACCTTGGCCTCCGGGGTTCAAGCGATTCTCCTGCCTCAGCCTCCCGAGTAGCTGGGACTACAGGCACTCACCACCATGCCTGGCTAATTTTTGTATTTTTTAGTAGAGATGGAGTTTCAACATGTTGGCTAGGCTGGTCTTGAACTCCTGATCTCAGATGATCTGCCCGCCTCAGCCTCCCAAATTGCTGGGATTACAGATGTGAGCCACTGTGCCTGGCCCCTCCTGAATATTTTAAACTTTTAGCTATGCACAAGGCAGAAAGGTTTTTCCCTTAGTATTTCATCAGTTCTATTCAATTAAAAATCTTGGTAGGCATAAATTTCTTCTTATCAGGATATAAATAAACATTTTAAGTTTATACGAAGCTTGTGGCTTTGGGGGTGTGTGTGTGTATGTACATATATATATATATATGGCTGTTCAGGAAAAGCTTCTCTAAACCAGAAAAATATTAGGCATTTCCCAGTCACATTCACTTGGTATGCAAAAATTGATTTCTTGCAGCTTGGGGGGGGGTGTGTCTGTGTGTGTATATGTACATATATATATATAATGCTGTTCAGGTAAAGTTTCTCTGAACAAGCAAAATATTAAGCATTTCCTAGTCACATTTGCTTGGTATGCAAAAATTGATTTCTGAAACAACTGCATTTTCCATTAACTCCAGCCTTCTTAAACTGGATATTTCCATTTTAAAAACTGAATTATTTATAGATATAAATACTTTCAATAATTTGACTGACACAAGGAAAATACTGTTCAACAAGACTATCCCTTAACATGTATTCTTTAAAAAGTGTTTTACTGTACAATTAAAAATTAGTATAAAAAACCCAACTCACTGGCAAAGTAGAAAGAAGGGCTTGTCTCCTTGTTGTATGGTAATTTGGGACATGCTGAATTTGGAAAATAGAAAGGTAAATTAGCCTTTTGAGGTGTGCATTTTCCAAATTTTCTGGAAAGGTTGACATATTAGTACTTTCTTTCTGTATTCATGCATAATTCATTTTTATTTTATAAAAGATGATGAGCACCTTAAACACTGCTACAGAATTTTAAAAAATAGGACTAAGCCGGAAGACACTGTTCTTCTGTACTTAGGTGTCAAGTTGTCATGCTGACTTGCTTAAAAGTGAAAGGAATAAAATCATTATCTAATAAAAAGACCAACATGGCATTCTACTGAACAACCTTGATATAAATCATGTACCAAAATGAAACAATATTTACCAAGTTTAATTCAATAGACACACAATTTTGCAAAACATTACTAATGGAAATGTCATTATCCTGAAAGATTATCTGGTGATGGATCCAAAAATTTAAAAACATAGCAAGAATATAAACATGAATTTTATCATTTCTTATCAAAACATGTCTACATAAAGGAGTATATGGGTATATTTAAATACACCTGGAAGCATACACACCAAAATGTTAAAAGGCAGATATCAGGTGGAGGGATAATGGGTGCTTTTCATTTTTTTTTGTTGTTGTTTTCGTTTTTTTTTTTTTTTTTTTTTTTTTTTTTTTTTTTTTTTTTTTTTTTTTTTAACTCTGTTAGTCACGCTGGAACGCAATGGCATGAGTGTGGCTGCCTGGAGCTCCCACTGCCAGAGCTAGAGCTGTGTGTGATGAATGTCTGCAGTAGCAAATATGATTCACTGGGGTCTGATTGTTTTAACTTACTGTATTTTCTTACTTATCTGCATTAAACTACCAAAAACAAACCAAAAAAGGATTCTGGATCTAACTCTCCCTAATGGCTCTAGTTAGTAGGAAAGGTTGTTTTATTTTTGTTTCTGAAAGGTAAAAGCATCACCATAAAACAAAATTAGATGGATTAGAAGAGTAGATGTGAGGCCGGATGCAGTGGCTCACACCTGTAATCCTAGCACTTTGGGAGGCCAAGGTGGGCAGATCACGAGGTCAGGAGTTCAAGACCACCCCTGCCAACAAAGTGAAATCCCATCTCTCCTAAAAATACAAAAATTAGGCCAGGCATCCCAGTACTTTGGGAGGCCGAAGCAGGCGGATCATGAGGTCAGGAGTTAGAGATCAGTCTGGCCAACATGATGAAACCCCGCCTCTACTAAAAATACAAAAATTAGCTAGGTGTGGTGGCGCACACCTGCAGTCCCGGCTATTCGGGAGGCTGAGGCAGAAGAACTGTTTGAACCTGGGAGGCGGAGGTTGCAGTGAGCCAAGATCACGCCACAGCACTCCAGCCTAGAGACAGAGCAAAACTTCATCTCAAAAAAAAGAAAGAAAGAAAGAAAGAAATTAGCCAGGTGTGGTGATGCATGCCTGTAGTCCCAGCTACTCAGGAGGCTGAGGCAGAAGAATCACTTGATCCTGGGAGGCAGAGGTTGCAGTAAGCTGAGATCATGCCACGGCATGGGCAACAGAGCAAGACTCCATCTCCAAAAAAAACAAAAAAAGAAGAAGAGCATATGTGAGGAAAACAAAATTAAAGTAACTTCTTAGAAGGGATGGGATGGAGACAATCATGAAAGTTAGATTAAGGTAAAAGAGATGAGGTTTGTAACAAAAGCCCTTTCTAAGATAGCTAGAAAGAGTACAAGGTCAATAATTATTTAGAATGTACACATCTCTTATTTTATCAATTTAACTGTTCAGTAATGTTAGCATATTTGTATTAAACATACTACAAATTTTAAAACAATAATGAGAATTTCAATTTGCAGTCATTAGTGGTCCTATGTTTTTAATATCTTTGGCTATGGTCATAACAATTAATGAATGAGAAAAGGTGACATAAAATTGTCACCAATATCTGGATGCATGTTCTTCTGTTTGCATTAAATGTTTTAAAAACCTGGATATGATGTAGCTTAAAAAGAAAAGCACGATTCATACTCAAAGTATTTGGTACCTTTGAGAGAACTTATGGCAATATATTTAATAAATATATTTATAAAATATAAATTGTTCAGGGAAGATGAGTATAAAATTAACACTTCTATGTAAGTTTGTTGTAGTTTATAAGAATGTACTTTAAATTTTGTTTATATTTGACATAAGACTTTGAAAGTCTAATAATAATTCAAATAAATCACTTAAGATTTAGTGAAAAACGTGGTTTAGCAGATTAAATTATGGCTTATGATGGCATAGAACAAAATAATTTTTCCTCATATTTTGTTTAAATAAGAGACAGGGTCTTGCTCTGTAACCCAGGCTGGATTACTGGTACCATCATAGCTCATGGCAGCCTCAAAGTCCTGGGCTCAAGTGATCCTCCCATCTTGGCCTCCTGTGTAGCTGGGACTACAGGCACATGCCACCATGACTGGATTTTTTTTTTTTTTTTTTTTTTTTTAAATAGATGGGATCTTGCCATCTTGCCTAGACTGGTCTTGAACATCTGGGCTAACCAATCCTCTTTCTCGGTCTCCCCAAATGCTTGAATTACAGGTGTGAGCCACCATGCCCAGCTCCTAGCACCCTTTTTAGGGTCTGAAGTACCCCCAAGGGAATCTTGATTAGTGACGATCACACCAAGTGCACAGCTTTGCCCCTAGTCTGCCTCCTTACAGACAGCAATTAAATACCACCTGTGTAAACTGCAGGAGAGTAATTCTGATTTGGCTGAGTAACTTTCTCTTGGCATGAAAGAACTGGCTTTGATGACTAGTTCATTCCAGATTTCACTGGACATTAGATCTAGTGCTTTGTTTTGTTTGCAATATTTCCTATTTATCCACGCATGAATGCACTTTGGGGTTCAAGACCCACTGCTCTTCAAATGGACATGTTCTGGGAAGTTGTTATGAAAATCATCAGTGCCTCAAACAGTATTTATCATATAGGCTGTTTCAAAACCAATGAACATTCATCCAAAAGATGAAGCCAGATATTGGCAGTGAATAAACACAATGGGGAGAAAGATTCTGCTCAACATTATCGTATTATTGCTACAGTGTCTCAAAATCATGGATACCCAAATAGGGAAATTTTAGCTCAAGAGTTTCAGATCTTATTCCAAAGGGAATATGCCAGAAAATGGAAGGAAAGGGATGTTTTTTCCACTTGTTAAATCATGATGTATTCACCAGGAAAGTATAAATAATCATAATGAACTTTTAATCTAAGACTTTAGCAAACTGGAAAACTGTTAAAATATATACAAAAGTTACATAAAAGCCAGCGTGATGACTGAATCGTGCCTTTTCATGCATATTCAGTCCTGGTTAAGACAACTAAAGACAAGCCAAATGACAGGAGATCATAACCCAAATAATAAACCAAGTCAGTTTGTCAGTATCTTTTTCAATTAAATTACAGATGAGCTTCTTGAAAAAAATGTTTTCCAAAACATAGCAATCACACAATTTTTTATTTAAAATGCATAATCCACAATAAAAAGTTGAAAGTGATAATGTGGAAAATTAAGACTGGACTTATAAAACTAAACACCTTTAATCATGTACAAATTCCTATCAGAGGTGAGACTTTGTGGCAGACAAAAGCCTTCGGGAAGAAAGCATAAGCTCTGGGTTACAGGTAACAGGAAGGATGACTGTTGCTGCCCAGGTCCTATTCTCATTAACCTACAGAATGTTAAAACTTTTATTCTTCAAAAAGGACAGAGATGATATGAAAAGCAGTGATGTCTCAAGAAGATGGTTTGCCAGAAATCTGTAAATATATATATATTTTTTTTGAGACAGAGTCTCAGTCTGTTACACAGGCTGGAGTGCAGTGGCGCAATCTCGGCTCACTGCAACCTCTGCCTCCTGGGGTCAAGCAATTCTCCTGCCTCAGCCTCCCGAGTAGCTGGGATTAAAGGTGCCTGCCACTGTGTCTGGCTAATTTTTGTATTTTTAATAGAGATGGGGTTTCACCATGTTGGCCAGGCTGGTCTTGAACTCCTGATCTCAGGTGATCTGCCCACCTTGGCCTCCCAAAGTGCTGGGATTACAGGTGTAAACCAACACGCCCAGCCTGAAATCTGTAAATTCTTAAATAACTCAATTTTGCCTAGACATACTCATTCAGGACACCTAAACTTAAAAAATAAACATTTTATATTCTCAGTATTTAAAAAAGTTTAAAGAGGCTTTAAAAATGAAATGTCCATGTAGTTGCATGTAACCATAATTTCATTTTTCATAGCAGTACACTTTTCAATTGCATGAATAAACCAAAATTTGTCCCCTACTCCAAAAAAACAAAAATGCAAATAGGAAAACTAAATAACACTACAGGAATTATCAGAAACATTTAAAACAAAACATCTTAATGAAATCAGTACTATTTAAAAGTGTATTCTGAAAAACATTTGAAGCAATCCATTAATTCTATATTATAAGATACACAAGTGGACATTTTATTTTAAATTATCAACAATGAAAATCTATTATTTTGGTACTTTAAACAGCTGCTAAGTTGATCTACACAAAGTTCTCTGTTTAGTCACAAAACAAAGATGGGGTTTTTGCTTATTATTCTCACATATAAATACTGCTTAGTTTTACATAAAATACTTCTCATTTTCATTTCAGCATTCTGTTTACATTGGTTATATTTAAAGTGTGAATCATGTCTAAAATAGATCTAATATTACACAATTTCAACCACTTAAAATACAGCATGATATAGAAGCATAGCATTATCATTATAACAAACAGCAAAAAAAATATGTATTGCCAGTGACCCTCAGAGCAAGTAGGGAAGCAGAATGTTTTCATGCCGGAGAACACTTTTATGTTTTTATCATGATAAAATTATCTTGCATGCCATAGGCAGGATATACCAAATCATAATACTGATGAGGAAGAGGAGAAAGGTACCTTTCTCCACAAAGATGGTTTGCCGTTATATACATCATTATATTTTAGTTAAAGTAGGAGAGAGATCTGAAGACCAGGTACAGAAGTAGAAACTATTTGCCAAAACTTGTAAAGCAAGTCAGGGAGAGAAATAGGTTCATCTTTTCCTTTAGATTCTTGGCCCTCAATGTCATAAAAGGTCAGGTTATTCTTAGAGTATGTTTTCAGAAATTTAAAACAAATTAAGAGTCACACGCACTGGAAGAGACAAACAAAGTGCTTCCTACCATACATCGCATGCGTCTGCTCATGAGCCCCGTACTGAGTTGCTGAAGAAGATACTAAGCCAGGCTGGGCATGTGTTGGTGGTGCCATCATTCTAGCATTACCCTGTATTACAGGACTATAGACATGAGGATGCTGTGTTCAAACAAAAAATAAAGAAAGAACATTAACACTGCAAATAGAGCCAAGCAGACTTTAGTTAAGATTTTTAACTCCATGGTTTCCAGATTATCAGAAACAACTGTAAACTCTCAACTTTTTCTTGGCTGCTTCCTTTGAAACTCTTACAATGATCAGTAACCTTTGAATATGTATTAAAAAGGGTTCCCAAATCCTTAGCTATCTACCCTACCATCACACAGAAGCGAAAATTATAAAGGAAAACCCCTTTACCATATTAAAAGTTTTTTTTAAATGGTACAAAAATTAAGAGTTAGCCCCTACCAGCCTTACCTGAGACTGATAATGTGGCACATGCTGAACAAGGGGCTGATTTGGGAACTGCTGAGGACTGTAGGCAACATATTGCGTGGAGTAAGCTGGTGGGGTGGCTGCAATCGGTGGGCCTGCTGCTGACGCTGGGTGCATCATGGCACTCTGATGATGCTGGTCTTGCCGCTGTTGGGGCATATTTGGTACTGCAGAAAAAAAAGATGACTGCCTATCAAACAGTATCTCCACAGCATAATACATGTTTTCACATGGTCTAGGAGGTTCTGCATGATTTGACCCTGCAGCTGTGTCTCTGATGCTGTGTGATACCACTCCCACTTCTGCCATTCTGGGTTGTTTTCCTATCATGCATGCTAGTCCTCAGCCTCAAACACCAGTCCCTAATCCCAGCTGCGATACTTCTGCCTCATCCTCCAGGTGTCAGCTTGAAAGCAACTTCCTCAGAGAGACTTTCTCTCATGGCCCTCAGACTTAAGCCCCTGTATCAGACTCTCACAGCATTATGAAATCACTTTTCCTTCATACCACTTCTCATATGGTATTTGCTGGGATGGGCACTGTGTTCATTTTGAGAAAAATAAAAGCATGACCAAAGAACCAAAATAGATAAAAAATAAAATCCCTTATTTCCTACCACTGGATTCTTGTAACGTTTCCCATTCTTTCTCCAACCCAGTATAACACAACACCATGTAGCATATTGCAGGTTTCTAAATAGTTCTTTTCAAAGACACTCTATGTCTTGTCTTAATCCACACAGGAGGTCAGCATGTAAGGTCCTCTCCCTGTTACAACTCTAGTTAAGAATTCAGCTCAACTGTTGTCTGTCTCCCATGTGAGGTTTTTCCCAGTTCCTCCAGCACAAGCTAGCTGCTTCCCCTGTGCCTTTCCTCACACATCTCTTACAACACTATTGTCTGTGATCTGTCTCCGGTGTGGCATTAACCAATCCACTTCAGGAAAAGAATTGTGGAATGACTGCTTACAACTAGGTATAAGGCACAAAGAATATAGAACTTGGTGTGTTTATAAAATCATAAGAACTGATTATATAAGTAACTGCAAATTTGTGGCTAAACAGTCACAGACTTGCTGAAATTTGGGAGAGCTAGTCACATATTACTTTATGTAGAAAAGCAAAACTGAAAAAAATTTTTCTTACTCTTTATTATTTTTTTTCTCGCTCTCCCTCCCTCAAAAATTTTTTCTCTATTTAATCTTGCATGTACGTATTTAAAAAGCGCCTCCTTTTGGTAAACAAAAAGCCACTGAAAACTTGTATCACTTTTATAAAACGAAAGTTTGTCCAATTATGCTCACTAACTGAGATTAAACTATTCATTATTATTACTTTGTTACTTATTACCTTCCTGCATATTTAAAAAATAATAAAAAAGCTAGTCAAGCATACTATGGTACTATTGTTTGGGTATCATGTGTTCGTCTCCACCAATTCTCATGTTAAAATTTGATCCCGGGGCCAGGCGCAGTGGCTCACACTTATAAATTACTGCACTTTGGGAGGTCAAGGTAGGCAGACTGCTTGAGCCCAGGAGTTTGAGACCAGCCTGGGCAACATGGGGATACCCTGTCTCCACAAAAAAATATATAAAAATATTAGCCAGCAGTGGTGGTGTACATCTATGGTCCCAGCTACTCAGCAGGTTGAGGTGGGAGGAACACTTGAGCCAGGGAGGTAGATGCTGCAGTGAGCCATAAATTATACCACTCCACTCCAGCCTGGGCTTGGTTTCTTTTCCTCCCTCCCCTCCCCCTGTCTCAAAAAAGGGGAGGGGAGGGAGGAAAAGAAACCAAGCCCTTGACTTTGCCTGTTATTTGAAAAATGTTAAAAATATCTTTATCCAACACCTCAAGGAATGGAATTTAGTAAAGGAGCAGGGTGAAAACTAACATACAGACAGCAATAGCCTTCATATATGGTACTTTATACTTACTTCATAAGTAATTACTTAAAGATGCAATGGAAGAGAAGTCCCTGAGTTACATTAACACTAAAAAAAGAACATACCTAAGGCATACACTGAAAAAAATGCACAAAACCTTGTAAGGATAAACTTTATGTTTATTTACTTATTTTCTTTGAGACACAATCTCACTGGGTCGCCCAAGCTAAACTGCAGTGGTGTGATCTTGACTTACTGCAATCTCTGCCTCCCAGGTTCAAGTGATTCTCCTATCCCAGCCTCCAGAGTAGCCAGGACTACAGGTACACACCAAGACGCCTGGCTAATATTTTTCTTGTATTCTTAGTAGAGATGGGGTTTTACCAATGTTCGTCAGGCTGCTGTTGAACTCCTGACTTCAGGTGATCTGCCCACCTCCGCCTCCCAAAGTGTTGGAAATACAAGTGTGAGCCACTGTGCCCAGCCAAGGATAAACTTTAATAGGCTACTGAAGATATACTTTGAAGACTCAACATCATAAAGATATCAATCATTTCTTCTCAAGTTAATTTGTAAGTTTATTGTGATTCTGGACTGCCATGGTAGCTCATGCCTGTAGTCCCACCACTTTGTGAGGCTGATGCAGGCAGACTGCTTGAGCTCAGGAGTTCAAGACCAGCCTGGGCAACATGGTGAAACTCTGTCTCTACAAAAAATACAAAAATTAAGCCAAGCACAGTGGTGCTCTCCTGTAGTCCCAGCTACTTGGGAGGCTGAGGTGGGGGTATTGCCTAAACCAGAGAAGTCGAGGCTACAGGATGCCCAGATCATGCCACTGTACTCCAGTCTAGGTAACAGAGCCAGACCCTGTCTCTAAATAGTTAAGAAGAAGTACAAGTTTATACTGATTAAGAATAAAGAACAACAAAAAACCACCTCATTGATTACCTTTGGAGGGTAATAGAAAACCAACTCATTATTTTGAAGACTGCCTTAAAAACGGAAATTATGAGCATTTTAAATGGCCTATCCTGAGAAAGCTTGTAACCAAATAGCTGGACATGGTAACATTTCTCTTCCTTTTTTTTTTTTTTTTTTTAAAGAGTTTCACTCTTACTGCCCAGACTGGAGCACAATGGTATGATCTCGGCTCACAGCAACCCTGCCTCCTGGGTCCAAGAGATTCTCCTGCCTCAGCCTCTTGAGTAGCTGGGATTACAGGCATGCCCCACCACACCTGGCTAATTTTGTATTTTTAGTCGAGACAGGGTTTCTCCATGTTGGTCAGGCTGGTCTCGAACTCCTGACCTCAGGTGATCCACCACCTCAGCCTCCCAAAGTGCTAGGATTACCGGCGTGAGCCACAGTGCCAAGTGTTTCTTTATAAAAGTATTCCAGGTAATAACTGAAGAAGGGATGAAAGAAAAAGAATGTCACCATTTTGCAACCCCCGAGGAAATAATGGATCTTGGGCTAGACAATTATCATCAATGGCTGCTTAAAAAGAAAAAAAAAAAAGTAAGATGCTAAAGGGAAATATTATTTCTTGGACAGATAAAACTTCTAAGAACTCACCAGTGTTCCTATCAGGAAAAAGACTAATTACACTATATGACTCCTCATGAAAGTACATACATCTGTGAAACATTGAAAAAAAATACAATCCAATCTTACCAAGCCTCCATTATCTACTATCAGTTTACAAAGATGGCAGAGGACAGAAGTCTACTTTAAATATCAGCACAGGGATATAGTCAGCAAAATTCAGATGGTGGGAAAAAATAAAAGATAAGCTGGATTGTACAAAGATATGAAGAGGACAAAAACTAGGGGGAAAACTAATTAAAACTATGAGAGCTGGGTACAGTGGCTCATGCCTGTAATCCTGGTACTTTGGGAGGCCAAGAAAGGGCAGACTGCTTGAGCTCAGGAATTCGAAACCCTGTCTCTACAGAAAATACAAAAATTAGCCAGGTATGGTGGCATGCACCTTTAGTCCCAGCTACTTGGGAGGTTGAGGTGGGAGGATTACCTGAGCCCAAGAGGTTGAGACTGCACTGAGCTGAGATCATGCCACTGCACTCCAGCTTGGGTCACAGTTAAGACTCTGTCTCAAAAAACAAACGAAACCAAACCAAACCAAACCTATGACTTCGCTGGGTGCAGTGGCTCATGCCTAGTACTTTAGGATGCTGAGATGGAAAGATAACTTAAGCCCTGTAATCCTACTACTTTAGGACGCTGAGATGGAAAGATAACTTAAGCCCGGAGTTTAGGATAAGCCTGGGCAAAAGGGCAAGACTGTCTCAAAAAAAAAAGAAGAAAGGGAAAAAAAGGGAAAGGGGGAGGGGGAGGGAAGAGCAGAGCAGCACAATGAAGAAAGAGCAGGCAAGGTGGCATGTGCCTGTAGTCATAGCTACTCAAGATGCTGAGGCAGCAGTGAGCTATGATTGCACTCCTGCACTCCAAGCCAGGGCAACAAAGCGAGACCCCATCTCAAAAACAAAAAACAAAACCAAAAACGACTTAAAGATACACACTAAAATGTTGGTGGATAAACTAATGAAATTGCATTTGCTTCAAAATAATCCAGTGGACATAGAGCTTAAGAGACAATGGGTAGAAATGAAACATGAGTGGCCTAGGTTATTAATGTCTCAATATTTGCATAATAAAAAGTTACCACAAAGCTGGGAGTGGTGGCTCACACCTGTAATCCCAGCATTTTGGGAGGCCAAGGCAGGCAGATCATTTGAGGTCAGGAGTCTAAGACCAGCCTGGCCAACATGGTGAAATCCTGTATCTATTAAAAATACGAAAGTTAGCTGGGCATGGTGGCACACACCTGTAGTCCCAGCTACTTGAAAGAGAGAGGCAGGAGAGTTGCTTGAACCCCAGAGGCGGAGGTTGTAGTGAGTCAAGACTGTGCCACTGCACTCCAGCCTGGGTGACACAGCAAGACTCCATTTCAAAACAGAACAAAACAAAACAGCTACCACAATATGAAACAATTTTAAAAAATGACTTCAACAAGGCCGGGCGCGGTGGCTCAAGCCTGTAATCCCAGCACTGTGGGAGGCCGAGGCGGGTGGATCACGAGGTCAAGAGATC
>NW_016107323.1:8482314-8494510 GCF_001604975.1 Cebus imitator
AAATCCAATTTGGAAGCCTGATTTGGACCCTAATTGAAACAAATTAATTATAAAAAGATTATATATTTTTAATTAATTTATTTTTTTGAGAGGGAGTCTTGTGCCCAGGCTGGAGTGCAGGGGCATGATCTCGGCTCAACTACAACTTCTACCTCCCAGGTTCAAGCAATTCTTTTGCCTTAGTCTGCCTAATAGCTGGGATTACAGGTGCCCACCACCAGGGCCAGTCAAGATATATTTTAAAGATCAGTGGGTTTTAAAAAAGCCAACTGATTTTTTTAGTAGTAAGTTAATTATAGAGTTCATATGGAAACATAAACAGAAAATTCAAGATTATCTGAAAAAAAAAAAATAAATAAACAGTGGCAGTGAGTGTATGAGAAAGTAGTCCGATTAGTAGATTAGAGGAGCAGAGTGAAAAATCTAGACAGATTCAACCACAAATGGACACTTGGCATATGATTAAATGGCATTTCATATTAGTTTGTTCTCTGACCATAATGGAATTACATTAAAAATGAAAAATAGCCGAGCGCAGCGGCTCACGCCTATAATGCCAGCACTTTGGGAGGCCCGAGGCAGGCGGATCACCTGAGGTCAGGAGTTTGAGACCAGCCTGACCAACATGGAGAAACCTCATCTCTATTAAAAAAAAATGTAAAAAAAATAAATAAAATAAAAAATAAATACATTTGGCAATAACTCAAGTATTTGGAAATCAACAAACTTCTAAATAACTCATTGATCAAAGAAGAAATCGTAAGATAGAAGATATTCTGAACTGAATAAAAATTGAAATATCTCCAGTTTGTGGAATACAGTTAAAACAATTAGAAATACGTAGCTTTAAATGCTTCTACTTGAAAAGAAAATTTTTAAACCTATAACCTAAGCAGCCAGAAATTAGAAAAAGAAGGGTAAATTAAATCCCAAGAAAGGAAATAATAAAGAGCAAAATTCACTAAAGGGGAAAAAGGAAAGTAATATAGAAAAATCAATGAAACCAAAATCTGGCCTTTCAAAAAGAACAATAATTAAGTTTTTAACAAGGCAGAAAATAGGGAAGAAGACACAAATTAACAATACTTGAAATGAATACAGAACATCAAAGACCCTGCATACAATAAAATGATAAGGGAGTATTAAGAACTCTATGTCACTGAGATAAGTAAGATAAAATGGCCAGCATTAACTTGACACCAAAACCGTATGGAAAACATTACAAAGCAAAGAAAATTACAGACCGGTGTCTATCCACAATGAATATAGACAGAAGTCTCCTTAATATCAAATAAAACTCAGAAATACATAAAAAGGATACTATCCCATAATTAAGTAGGGTCCCAGGAATACAGAGCTGATTCAACATTCAAAAATCAATCAATGCAGTCCTTCAGAATAACAGAACACACACACATTCAAAAATCAATCAATGCAATCCTTCAAAATAACCACAAACACACACACACACACACATTTTAAATACAGGGTCTTTTTCTGTCACCCAGGCTGAAATACAGTGGTGCAACTCACTGCAGCTTTAAACTACTAGGCTCAAGCAATCCTTCTTCCTTAGCCTCTCAAGTAGCCAGGACTACAGGAGTGTGCCACCACACCCAGCGAAATTGTAAATTATTTTGTAGATACAGGGTTTTCCTATATCGTCAAGGTTGGTCTTGAACTCCTGGCCTCAAGTCATCCTCCTGCCTTGGCCTCCCAAAGCTCTGAGGTTACAGGTGTGAGTCACTGTATCTGGTCAATATGATATACTTAATAGATCATGAAAAAGTATTTGAACATAATCCAACAACCATTGATGATTTAAAAGAAAACAAACCCACCTCTCTGCAAATTAGGAACTGAAGTAACACCTAACTCGGCTTAAGAGTTAATAGTGAAAGACAATGTCTCACCTATTAGAATGGGGGCATGGCAAAATCTCATTACTTTTATTCAGTAATGCACCAGTACAATAAGGCAAAAACAAAAAGACCAACATGGTGATTAGATCATGACTGTATATGTCTGAAAATTCTTTATTAAAGGGCTGCCAGAAACAGTAAGTTTACCAACGGGTAAAGACACAAGGTCAATATTCAAAAATCAAGTGCATGTCTACCTACTAATAAACAAATGTTGAAATTTTTTTTAAATATCACTCACAACAGCATAAAACAGATGAAATATTAAGAAATAAATTTAACAAAGTAGGCACAAATTGACACAAAGAAAACTAGAAAACACTGGTGAAACTGAAGACTTAAATGGAGCAGGCTGGGCGCAATGGCTCACACCTGTAATTCCAGCACTTTGTCAGACCCAGGTGCACAGATCACCTAAGGTCAGGAGTTTGAGACCAGCCCGACCAACATGGAAAAATCCCATCTTTACTTAAAATATGAAAAATTAGCCAGGCATGGTGGTACATGCCTATAATCCCAGCTACTCAGCAGAATGAGGTAGCAGAATTGCTTGAACCGGAGAGATGGAGGTTGCGGTGAGCCATTGCACTCCAGCCTGAACAACAAGAATGAAACTCCATCTCCAAAAATAAAAATAAAAATAAAAATAAATGAAGCAGCATATGATGACATCAATGAAGATTCCATATTGTTAACATATTTCCCCCAGAACTGATATAAAGATTCAGTGCACAATCCCAAGCTGATTCTAAAATTTATTTGGAAAGTCAAAGAACACAGAGTAAGAACAATTTTGAAGAGAATAAAACTGAGAGACTTATATGAACTGACTTTAAGATTGATTACAAAGTAACAGCAATAAAGAGAGAATTGGCATAGGATATACACAAAGAATACAACAAAACAGTTTACAAATAGATGGCACATATACATATATACAGTCAACTGAATTCAATAAAGCTACTATGGCTGGGTGCAGTGGCTCACACCTGTAATCCCAGCACTTTGGGAGGCTGAGATGGGCAGATCACCTCAGGTCAGAAGTAGGAGACCAGCCTGGTCAACATGATGAAACTCCATCTCTACTTAAAAAAAAGGTGAGCTGAGATTACAATACAGCACTCCAGCATGGGTGATAAAATCGAGACTCTTGTCTCAAAAAGAAAAACGACAAAGCCACCAAGATCATTTATATAGGGAAAACAGAGGCTGGTGCCAGAGAAACCGAGTAAACATTTATAAGGGAAAAAATGAAGCCCAACCTTTACATCATATCCTATTCAAAAAAATCACAGACTGGGAGAAAATATTCACAATACCTTTAACTGAGAAAGGACTTGTAACCAGAATATATAAATAATTTAAAATAATTTACTACAACTTTACTACTTTTCATAGAAAGAAACATGATTTTTTTTGGTTTTCGGGGGGAGGGTGACAGGGTCTGGCTCTATTGCCCAGGCTGGAGTGCAGTGGTGAAATTTCCGCTCACTGCAGCCTCAATCTCCCCACCATTGCCCCTCAAGCACCACCAACCTTGCTCTAGCGATTCTCCCACATCAGCCCCCAAGTAGCTGGGACCACAGGAATGTACTACCCTGCCTGGTGAATCTTCCTATTTTTTTGCAGAGACAGGCTTTCGTCATGTTCCCCAGGCTAGCCTCAAACTCCTGGCTCAAATGATCCATCCACCTTGGCCTCCCAAAGTGCTAGAATTATAGGCATGAGCCACCGCAACCAGGCAGAAACATGTATTTAAAATGAAAAAAGGGCTAGGCATGGTGACTCATGCCAGTAATCCCAGCACTTTCAGAGGTTGAGGCAGATGGATCACCTGAGGTCAGGAGTTCGAGACCAGCCTGACCAACACGGTGAAACCCTGTCTCTCCTAAAAATACAAAATTAGCCAGGCGTGGTGGTGCATGCCTGTAAACCTAGCTACTTGGGAGGCTGAGGCAGGATAATCGCTTGAAACTGGGAGGCGGAGGTTGCAGTGAGCCAAGATTGCACCACTGCACTACAGCCTGGGCAACAGAATGAGATTCTGTCTCAAAATAATAATAATTAAAAAAAAGAAAGAAAGAAAAAAGATTTGAACAATTTACTAAAAAAAAGGCTGACAGCCAAAAACACACCAACAAGGTGCTCCTGATCAGTCATCATTAGGGAAATGCAAATTTAAGATCACAATGAATACCATAAGATACCCATTAGACCTGCTGAAATTAAAAAGATAAGACATTACCAAGTGTTGGCAAGGATGTAGAATACTTGGAACTTGAATATGTAGCTGATCGGTTGGAATGTAAAATGACACAATCACTGTAGAAAAGTTTGCCAGCTTCTTATTAATTGAAATATATATCTACCAGGCTGGGTGTGGTGGCTGACACCTGTAATCCCAACACTTTGGGAGGCTGAGGCAGTGGATCACTTGCAGTCAGGAGTTCGAGACCTGCCTGGCCAACATGGTGAAACCTTGTCTCTACTAAAAATACAAAAAAATTATCCAGACGTGGCGGTGCGCGGCTGTACTCCCAGCTACTTGGGAGGCTGAGGTGGAAGAACTGCTTGAACCCAGGAGGGGAGGTTGCCATGAGCTGAAATCACGCCACTGCACTCCAGCTTGGGCAACAGAGTGAGACTTTATCTCCAAAAAAAAAAAAAAATAAAAAATAAATTAAAAAAAAAAAAAAAAAGAAATACGCACTTACCATACCTCAGCAATTCCAATTCTAGGTATTTAACTAAAAGAAATAAAAACACAAACACTTGTACACAAATGCTCACAGCAGCTTCATTCATAATAGCCAAAAGCTGGCATTAACTCAAATGTCCATTGACTAGTAATGGGTAAATTAACGGTGGTATAATCATAAAATGAAATGCTACCCCAGCAATAAAAAGGAATAAGCTGGCCGGGCACAGTGCATCACCCCTGTAATCCCAGCACTTTGGGAGGTGAAGGCAGGTAGATCATTTGAGATCAGGAGTTTGAGACCAGCCTGGCTAACATGGTGATACCCTACCTCTGCTTTAAAAAAAAAAAAAAAAAAATTAGCTGGGCATGGTGGTGTGCGCCTGTAATCCCAGCTACTTGGGAGGCTGAGGCAGGAGAACTGCAGACCAATTCTGGGAGACAGAATGAGACTCCATCTCAAAAACAAAAAGAAATAAGCTGATACTAACATGAAACTCAAATTACTACACTATTTAGGACACACACACTAAATTATATATCAAACTTGTTTATATATATATTTGCAGCCTGGGACTGCTTTGAATGTGGACCAACACAAATTCACAAACTTTCTTAAAACATGAGGTTTTTTGTTTGTTTGTTTGTTTTGCTAATTAGCTATCATTAGTGTTAGTATATTTCATGTGTGGCACAAGACAATTCTTCCAACGTGGCTCACGGAAGCCAAGAGATTAAACACCCCTGTTATATACTGTTATGATTCCATTTATTTTTTAAAAAAAAAAAAAAATCTAAGGGCTGGCCGAGGTGGCTCACATCTGTAATCCAAGCATGCTGTGAGGCTGAGGCAGGAGGATCACTTGAGCTCAGGAGTTCAAGACCAGCCTGGGCAATATAATGAGAAGACATTATAAAAAAACTTTTTAAGTCAATAAAAAAAATACCTAAGTCAAAACTAAAAAGAAATCTAGAGAGGATAAATCTAATCTATAGTAAAACAGAGCAGATCACTGGTTACCTGGAGCTAGCGGTAATAAAGTACAGTTTGACAGAGAAGAGGAACAGGCACAATGCTTTCCATCTTCACTGGTAAATCAAGTACTTACTAAATGAACAAATATATTTGTCAAAACTCATTAAAATGCAAACACAAAAAGGTATGCATTTTACTGTATGTGAGGTACAGAGTAATAAAACTGGTTAAAACATTTTGGATAGTCATTTAGAACAAGATAAATTGGATTCACATTTTATAAATTCTAAAATTAGCCAGGCGTAACTGCGCATGCCTGTAATTCCAGCTACTCAGGAAACTGAGGCAGGAGAATCACTTGAACCGGGGAAGTGGAGGTTGCAGTGAGCCAAGATTGCACCACCACACTCCGGCCTGGGCAACAGAGCAAGACTCTGTCTCAAAAAAAATAAAGAAAACAAAATTAAATATTCTAAACACAAAAGAGATTAAATTTTTAAAAAAATTTTATATACATGCTAGAAGAAAAAAGTAAATGAATCTTATTATATGAAAAAAGAAAAAACTATAAATCATAGGCTGGACATGGTGGCATCGCTTGAGTCCAGGAGTTTGAGATCAGCCTGGGAAATACAGTGAGACTCTGTATTTATGAGAAAAAACAAAACAAAACTAGATGTGATAGCAAAGGCTTGTAGCCCTAGCTACACAAGAGGCTAAGGCAGGAGGACTGTTTGAGGTCAAGGAGTTTGAGATCCTGACTCTTAAAAAAATAAATAAATAAAAAATAAATAAATAAATAAAAACAGAAAAGCTGGGTGTGGTGGCTCACACCTGTAATCCCAGCACTTTGGGAGGCTAGTGTGGTGGATCACGAGGTCTGGAGTTCAAGACTAGTCTGGCCAAGATGCTGAAACTCCGTCTCTACTAAAAATACAAAAATTGGCCAGGCGTGGTAGCACGTGTCTATAATCCCAGCAACTTAGGAAGCTAAAGCAGGAGAATGGGTTGAACCCAGGAGGCAGAGGTTGCAATGAACCAAGATCCTGCCACTGCACTCCAGCCTGGGTGACAGAGCGAGGGTCCATCTCAAAAAAAAACAAAAAACAAAAAACAAGTGTAAAACATAAAGAGAGAAAAGAAAGAATAAAAAAAAACTATACAACTTCTTCAAAAACACATAGGAAAAAATCTCTCTACCCTCAAAGTTTGCAAAGGTAGGGGGAGGAAAAAGCACAAATCATACAAAAAAGGTTGGTAAAATAAACTCCAAACTTTATAATAACTTATGCTGTTTCGATGATACTTTATCCTTTTTTTTTTTTTTTTTAAAAGACAGGGTCTCACTATTGCTCAAGCTGAATTAGAACTCAGTCTCCCAAGTGGCTGGGATGAGAGATATGCACCATTGTACCCAGACAAACACACTCTTGTGAGAACATACAATGAAAGACATAAATTTGACAAAGGATCTGTATCTATCCATAGTTTTATTTTTTTTTTGTCAAGTCTTGCTCTGTCGCCAGGCTGTAGTGCAGTGGTTCAGTCTTGGCTTACTGCAATCTTGACCTGGGTTCAAGTGATTCTCCTGCCTCAGCCTCCTAAGTAGCTGGGACTACAGGCACGAGCCACCACGCCCAGCTAATTTTTGTATTTTTAGTAGAGGCAGGGTTTCACTATGTTGGCCACATGGTTGCAATCTCTTGACCTGGCGATTCACCTGTCTTGGCCTCCCAAAGTGCTGGGATTACAAGCGTGTGTCATCGTGCGCCCAGCTTCTTTTTTTTTTTGAGATGGAGTTTCACTCTTTTTGCCCAGGCTAGAGTGCATTGGTGTGATTTTGGCTTACCACAACCTCCACCTCCTGGGTTCAAGCAATTCTCCTGCCTCAGCCTCCAGAGTAGCTGGGATTATGGGCATGCACCACCACACTCGGCATGGTGACACAGGGTTTTACCATATTGGCCAGGATGGTCTTGTTCTCTTGACCTCGAGATCCACCCTCTTTGGCCTCCCAAAGTGCTGGGATTTACAGGCATGAGTCACTGCACATGGCGTCTAACCATACTTATAATTCAATAAGAAAATAACCTGGCTGGGCAGGGTGGCTCATGCCTATAATCCCAGCACTTTGGGAGTCCAAAGCAGGTGGATCACCTGAGGTTGGGAGTTCAAGACCAGCCTGACCAACATGGAGAAACCCCGTCTCAACTAAAAATACAAAAAATTAGCCAGGCATGGTGATGCAATACCTATAATCCCAGCTACTTGAGTGACTGAGGCAGGAGAATCACTTGAACCTGGGAGGTAGAGGTTGCGGCGAGCCAAGATAGCGCCATTGCACCCCAGCCTGGGCAGCAAGAGTGAGGAGCCATTTCCTTAACCAACAGGTTTGCCACAACCCTGCTGAGGGTTCCCCAAGCAGGACTATAGGTCTGTTTGCTTCTCAAGGACAAGTATACATAGTTGTCTTTTTTTTTTGCAGATTATGAAACCCCTTGGGAGGAAGCTTTATTTTTAACAGTTCTCAAGGTGATTCTTACGCATGCTCAAGTTTGACAACCTCTGAACTAGTTTAAACACCTAAGGGAAAAAAAAAAACAACAAAAAAAACCCAAGGTTCACAGTGGACTCCGAGTATGGCTCTGTCATTAGCTAGTTCTGTGGCTTTGAGAAAGTCCCTGATCCTCTCTGGGCCTTGATGTCCTCACACGTAATTGTGTGCACTCTGCTCTATCATCAAAGCCACCTCCACCTGCTTGAGTCAATGCTAAACTGAAAACTGAAAAATCAAATTGAAGAGGAAAGGGGAAGGGGAAAGGAAAGGGAAAGAAAAGAGCAGAACAGAACCAAGCAGAACCTAATAAAAGGAATGAGAATTATATTTGTACTCTCATATACAGTAATTTCTAAGACATGGTATTTAAAACAAAAGGAAGCAGAACAGTAAGTATTGTATGTTTGCTTCTGTGTATAACAGAAGAAAAATAAATGTCAACAAATGTAATTAAATTAAACAATTTAAAGGCTGGGTGTGGTGGCTGTAATCCCAGCACTCTGGGAGGCTGAGGCGGGCAGATCACGAGGTCAGGGGTTTGAGACCATCCATCCTGACCAACATGGTGAAACCCTGTCCCTACTAAAAATACAAAAATTAGCCGAGCATAGTGTTGTGCATCTGTAATCTCAGCTACTCAGGAGGCTGAGGCAGGAGAATCACTTGAACCTGGGAGTTGGAGGTTGCAGTGAGCCGAGATCTCGCCACTGCACTTCAGCCTAGGCAACAGAGCAAGAGTCCGTCTCAAACAAACAAAAAAACAATGGTAGAGGAAAGAATAGTCTTTTCAACAAATGAGGTGGGGACAATGGATATGGATATCCACAAGCAAAAAAAAACCCCAAAAAACAAAAAAATAACTTGGACCACAATTCTCATATCAAACACAAAAAAGTAATTTAAAAGAGATTGTAGACATAAATGTTAAAAGCTAAAATATAAAACTCATAGGAATTTTATAGGAGTTTCATAAGAGTCAATCTCTGGCCTTGAATGAAACAATGCTTTGTTTGATATGATACCAAAAGCACAAGCAACAGGAGAAAAAACAAACAGATAAACTGAATTTCACCAATATTAAAAACTCTTTTGTGTTACAAAGAACATTATCAAGCAAGTAAAAGGATAACCTATACGCCGGGCACAGTGGCTCACGTCTAAAATCTCAGCACTTTGGGAAGCTGAGGCAGGTGGATCATTTGAGGTCAGGAGTCCAAGACCAGCCTGGCCAACATGGTGAAACCCCGCCCCTACTAAAAATGCAAAAATGGGCCGGGTGCAGTGGTGCACGCTATAATTCCTGCTACTCTGGAGGCTGAGGCAGGGAGATCATTTGAGCTCAAGAGTTCGAGACCAGCCTGGGAAGCATGGAGAAGCCCTGTTTCTACAAAAAATACAAAAATTAGACCGGTATGGTGGTGTATGCCTGTAGTCCCAGCTACTTGGCAGGGTGAGACAGGAGAATTACCTGAACCCAGGAAGCGAAGACTGCAGTGAGCCAAGATTGTGCCACTGCACTCCAGCTTGGGTGACAGATAGAGCGAGACTCCTCCATCTCAAAACATAACAAAAACCAAAAAACCACAATGACACTTTATAACCCCTAGAATGGACATAACCCAAAGCAAAGACAGTATCAATTATTTATAAGGATGTGGATAAAGTGGAACTCTTGTATATTACTGGCAGAAATACAAAATGATGCAGCTGCTTTGGAAAAGTTTGGCAGTTCTAGCACAGCGATTCCACTTCAGGAGAAATGAAAACCTAAGGCCATGTTGGGGAGGGGGGATTACTTATTTATTTATGTATGTTGAGACAGAGTCTTGCTCTGCTACCTAGGCTGGAGTGCAGTGGTGTGATCTCAGCTCACTGTAACCTCCGCCTCCCAGATTCAAGCGATTCTGATGCTCCTGCCTCAGCCTCCTGAGTAGCTGGGATTACAGGCACATGCTATCATGCCAGGCTAATTTTTGTATTTTTAGTAGAGACAGGGTTTCACCATGTTGGCCAGGTTGGTGATCTGCTCATCTCGGCCTCCCAGAGTGTTGGGATTATAGGCATGAACTCTGCTTCCAGCCTTCTATGAAAATTTGTATATGAATGGCCACAGCAGTATTACTCATTGCCAGAAAAAGGAAATAACCCAAATGTTCATCAACTGATAGATAAAAGTAGTATATTCAGGCCGGGGCAGTGACTCACGCCTGTAATCCCATCACTTTGGGAGGCTGAGGCAGGTGGATCACTTGAAGCCATGAGTTTAAGACCAGCCTGGACAATATGGTAAAGCCCCTTCTTTACTATTAATAAAAATACAAAAATTATCTGGGCACAGTGGTACATGCCTGTAATCCCAGCTAACTGGGAAGCTAAAGCAGGAGAATCACTTGAACCTAGGAGGTAGATGTTGCAGTGAGCCAAGATCCCGCTACTGCACTCCAGACTGGGGTGACAGAGCAAGACTCTGTCTCAAAAAAAAAATAAAAAAAAAAAAAAAAAAAAAAAAAAAAAAAAAAGGTTAAAAAAATATTTTTTGTTTTGTTTGTTTTTACAGTGTTAGGCAGGGTGTGGTGATTCACATTTGTAATTCCAGCACTTTGGGAAGTCAAGGCAGGCGGACTGACTGAGGTCAGGGCTTCAAGACCAGCCTGACCAACATGGTGAAACTCTATCTCTACTAAAAATACAAAACTTAGCCTGGGGCAGGCACGGTGGCTCACGCCTGTAATCCCAGCACTTTGGGAGGCCAAGCTGGGTGGATCACTAGAGGTCAGGAGTTTGAGACCAGCCTGGCCAACATGGTGAAACCTTGTTTCTACAAAAATTAGCTGGTGGTGGCAGGCACCTGTAATCCCAGCTACTCAGGAGTCTAAGGCAGGAGAATCGCTTGAACCCAGGAGGCAAAGGTTGCAGTGAGCTGAGATCACATCATTGCACTCTAGCCTGAGTGACAAGAGGGAAACTCTGTCTCAAAAAATAATAATATTAGCAATAACAAAAACTTAGCCTGGCATAGTGGTAGACACCTGTAATCCTAGCTACCTGGGAGACTGGGACACAATTGCTTGAACCTGGGTGGTGGACATATTAGGTGAAGCAGTTATGAGAACATACTAGGTGAATGAAGCCAGTCACAAAGGGCTACACATAACATGATATATTATGATGAATTAACAGGCAAATCTGTAGAGAAAAAAAATAAGACTAGTATGCCTAGGCTGTATGGAGGAGGAGGAAAGAGGGGAGCAGAGGGGAGTTAACTGCTAAAGGGTACAGTTTCTTTTGGGGGTGATTCAAAGGTTCTAAAGTTGATTGTGGTGATGACTACACAACTCTAAGAATATACTAAAAACCATAAAACAGTATCCTTTAAATGGGTAAATTTTATGGTATGTGAATAATGTCTAAATAAAGCTATTTTTAAAAAAATAAACAAATGTATATGTGCAAAACTAAACACTGTAAGGATAAATTTAAAAATTTTAATGATCCCCTACTGATGATGGAGGGGATGAATGAAGATACAAGTAGACAAGACTGGGATATAAGCAAGACTTCTCTGAATGCATCTTTCTTTTTTGAGATAGGGTCTTGCTCTGCTGCTCAGGTTGGAGTGCAGTGGCACAATCACAGTTCACTGCAGTCTCAACCTCAACCTGCAGCTCAAGTGATCCTCCACCTCAGCCTCCTCATTAACTGGGACTATAGTTACATGCCACCATGCTCAGCCAATTTTTTAACTTTTTTGTAGAGATGGGGTTTTGCTATGTTTTCCAGGCTAATCTCAAACTCCTGGGCTCAAAAATCTTCCCAATTCATCAGCCTCCCACAATGTTAGGATTACAGGCATGCACCATTGATCCCAGCCTTCACAAATGGCATTTTTTATTTAAAAAGTCATTTTCGGCCGGGCGCGGTGGCTCAAGCCTGTAATCCCAGCACTTTGGGAGGCCGAGGCGAGTGGATCACGAGGTCAAGAGCTCAAGACCATCCTGGTCAACATGGTGAAACCCCGTCTCTACTAAAAATACAAAACATTA
>NW_016107323.1:8494670-8529104 GCF_001604975.1 Cebus imitator
AAAAAAAAAAAAAAAAAAAAAAAAAGTCATTTTCACTTTAAAAGCATACAAATAATTTGCAGACAAAAATAAATAGCTTATCTAAATAATGAAAAACAAACTCAACTGGATTAACCTACCTATTTATCACACTGTTGACATAACACTTAGCAACTTTAGAAGACAGTACTGTGGAATTAACAAGGATGACACACTCTAAAAACTGGCATTTAAAGAATTACTGCAACAGATACTGAGAAAAAGTAATACTCCAAAGGTATCTCAAAACTTATTCTGTAGTATAACAATCAGAAAACAATTTTGAAGATACTATATATGCTCTGTATGAAAATGTAAATAAGCAGATCTCTAAGATGGTCCTCAATGATCTAACTCCTGTTGAGTCCCCTCCCACACTGTATACTAGGATGGCTCAGTAAGACCAATAGTTTAGAACATCATGCCACTTCCAAGAGTAGTTTGTAACACATGCTGCAGCTTCTGTTTGGGACAGTTTCTCTGAACTATGCATTTTGGGAGAAGCCACCTGCCATGTCGTGATGAGGGCTGTGGAGAAACCCATGTGGCAAGGAAACTAATGAAATAAGGAAGCTTCCCACCAATAGCTTCAAAGTTGAACGCACATCCTCCAGCCCCAGTTAAGTCTTCGGATAACTGCAATCCTAGCCAACATTGTGTCTACAACTTCATACAAGACTATGGGGAAGAAACCACTCAGCTAAAATTTCTGACCCTCAGAAACTGTTTGAAACAAGAAATGTGTGTTTCACTAGCTAAGCTTTGTGATAAATTGTTATGCAACATTATAGTAGTTACTATTTTTAGTAACCAAAGTTTCAGTGTAAGAGAATAAGAGATAAGCATAAAATGATAGTAAAAAGTAAAATCTTACAATGTTAAATTGATTTGAAAATATTAAATTTCCAATTTTTAAAAGTGATATTTATTTATTTATTTTTGAGATGGAGTCTCACTCTATTGACCAGAACTGGAATGCAGTGGGGCAACCTTGGCTCACTGCAACCTCCACTTCCTGGGTTCAAGTGATTCTCCTGCCTCAGCCTCCCAAGTGGCTGGGACCACAGGCATGCACCACTGCACCCAGCTAATTTTGGTATTTTTAGTAGAGACAGGGTTTCACCATGTTGGCCAGGATGGCCAGTCTCAAACTCCTGACCTCAAGTGATCCACCCACCTCAGCCTCCCAGAGTGCTGAGATTATAGGTGTTAGTCACTGCACCTGGCCTAAAGTGTTATTTCCCAATTTAGTCTAGAAAAGGCCTATAAGCAATACTGTAACAGTAATTAGTGCCAATGATCAGGTAATGATTTCTAAATACTATTTCCCAGCAAAAGGCAATCAGGGTTCCTTGGAGGAATAGCTAATCAAGGCAAAAAAGTTTTGCAGGAGCCAACTTGCAGGGGTTCCCACTCATCAAAGATGGTACAATCAGAGTAACAAAAAGAATACGTGATACAATTAATATGTAAAAATCCATGCATTCCTAATACTTTTTAAAGCAAAAAGAATAAATGAATAAATAATAATATTGGGAGAGGATACAGCCTTTCTTTTTTATTTTATTTTTTGAGACGGAGTTTTGCTTTTTTTGCCCAGGCTGGAGTGCAATGGCGTGATCTCGGCTCATGGCAACCTCTGCCTCCCGAGTTCAAGCGATTCTCCTGTCTCAGCCTTCAGAGTAGCTGGGATTACAGGAGTGCACCAGCATGCCCAGCTAACTTTGTATTTTTAGTAGAGACGGAGTTTCTCCATGATGGTCAGGCTGGTCTCAAACTCCCAACCTCAGGTGATCCGCCTGCCTTGGCCTCCCAAAGTGCTGGGATTACAGGCATGAGCCACCGTGCCCGCCTGACACATCCTTAAAAAGAAAAAAAAAAAAAAGCAAAACATTTTGGGCACTAAAGTTTGGGAAGTAGCAAGGGCACCAACTCCTCACTTTGAAAATTGAAAAGAGCTGGGCGCGGTGGCTCACGCCTGTTAATCCCAGCACTTTGGGAGGCCGAGGCGGGTGGATCACGAGGTCAAGAGATCGAGACCATCCTGGTCAACATGGTGAAACCCTGTCTCTACTAAAAATGCAAAACATTAGCTGGGCATGGTGGTGCATGCCTGTAATCCCAGCTACTCAGGAGGCTGAGGCAGGAGAATTGCCTGAACCCAGGAGGTGGAGGTTGTGGTGAGCCAAGATCGCGCCATTGCACTCCAGCCTGGGTAACAAGAGCGAAACTCCGTCTAAAAAAAAAAAAAAAAAAATTGAAAAGAATTAAGAATTTTTCCTTTCTTGTACAAACTATTTTAGGATAACCAAAAAATCCTACTTGAAAATAATAGTCCTTTACAGAATGATTCCAGCTAATGAACAGAGAAGAAATGCTAGGAATTCAGAAATCACCCTTTACAAACCCTAAATTGCAGTAGTTTTCAGTGCATAGCCCTAGACTAGCAGCATTACTTGGGAGCTGGTTTCATAAACTGCAGTAGAAATGCAAATTCTCAGGCTATGCCCCAAATCTACTGAATTAGAAAATCTGGAGATGGGATAAAGCAATCTGTGTGTTCAGCAAGCTCTCCCCAAGGGTTTCTATTGCACACCAAAATTTGAGAACCATAGCCCTAAAGTAAAAAATGATGTTAAGCATTAAATCAATAATGAATTACATAAATGATCAATAGAAAACTTTACAATGGGGAGGTGGCAGGGGAGGGGAGCAAGGTATTACCACTTGAGCACTTAATCAATCATACAATAATTAAAAGTAGGAAAAGATATTGTGTGCCTGCTGACATATGATACAAAAGCACACTGTACCATTTAGTATTTGTCCACCCCCAACCCCTGCGACCCAAACTGAACCCAGATGTAATCAATGACATCCCAAGAAGAAAACAGAAAAACAGAATGCATGACATACCACAAAACCGGCTTCTGAGACAAAGTAATAATGGGGGAAAAGGCAGGGGAACTACAAAGAGATACAATATACAATAAATGTAATAATGTATAGATCTATATTCATAACAAACCATCTGCAAGAATATATTCTTGACTCAATTAGGGTGATTTAACTATGTGTGGTTACTACTGAATCACTATTTATTTTATAAAATGTGATAACAGCACTATGGCTACCTAAGAAAAATTCCTATTTTAAAAAAGATACACATCAAGGATGTAGGAATTAAATGACATGATGTCTGAGGTTTTAAATACTTCAACAAGGAAAAAAAGTACATATGAAGTCTATATGGCAAAATCTTCATAATCATAGAATCTGAATGATGTGATAAAGCAAATACCCTACTCACTTCCTAAATTCTTAGCACAGCACATATTCACAGCCGATATTCTTGACTGTGCATTGGTTCTGTCCATCAGAAACGCCTCAGTAGCCGGGCGAGGAGGCTCACGCCTATAATCCCAGCACTTTGGGAGCCAAGGCAGGTAGATCATGGGGTCAGGAGTTCAAGACCAGCCTGGTAAGGATGGTGAAACTCCATCTCTGCTAAAAATACAAAAACTAGCCGGGCATGGTGGTGGATGCCTATAATCCTAGCTACTTGGGAGGCTGAGGCAGAGAACTGCTTGAACATGGGAGTCAGAGGTTGCAGCGAGCCAAGATGGCACCACTGCACTCCAGCCTGGGCAACAAGAGAGAAACTCCATCTCAAAAAAAAGAAAAGAAAACATCAAGAAATGCCTCAGTAGAACTTGTTAACTGGTTAAGATATCCTGCGTATATCATTTCTATTAAAATGACTGTACCTCCTAAAATTAGAATGTAACTTTCCCATCAGAGAACCAAACTTTCATGCTTATTCTTACTGCAGTAATCTTTTAAAGTTCCCATTGTACTGTTTTAAGTAATCATTGAAAATAGCGACACCTTCTAGTGATACATGAAAACCTTAATGTTACACTAAAATGGCACTTTATCCTGAAACAAAATATAGAAGCATTTGTGTAATAGAAAAAATAAATACATAAAATAAAATAAAATGGCACTTAAAAAAAACCCATTTTCTTCCTGGAATTTTTACAGTCCCTCAAAATAAAATTAAACTATATAATTTGATTACATTCTTTCAGGCAGAGTTCTTTCAACAGGTTCGAGTGTTCTAAGGCTAAAAAAGGAACACCATACTGAGAAAACTAAAATTAAGAGTTTTAGTTAACATTCATGAAATCACGATTACGTCAAACATTGAAAAATCCGCTGAGCATGGGTATTTTGGGAAGCTGAGGCAGGCAGATCGTTTGAGCCCAGGAGCTTGAGACCAGCCTGGGCAACATGGCAAAACCGATCTCTGCAAAAAATACAAAAATTAGCTAGGTGTAATAGTGTGCACCTGGAGTCCCAGCTATTCAGGGGACTGAGATGGGAGGATCACTTGAGTCCAGGAGGTTGAGGCTGCACTGAACCATGATAGCAGCACTAAACCACAGCCTCAGCAACAAAGTGAGACCCTATCTCACAAAAACAAACACACACGCACGCGCACACACACGCACACACACACACACACACACATACACACATTGTGGATATCTTATTAATTCAGGAAAAATAAAAACTTTATGTCAGAAAGGTAATTGCACTGAGAAATGTCTTTTCTGTATAAATTATTCTACTTTCTATGGTTTCTCAACTGATAGCAATTAATCACTCTAAATTAGCTGGTGGGCAAAAAAGGAATCCTTTAGCATTTTCCAACATTAAAGAACTCTTTTTTTTCTTGGACAGAGTCTCGCTCTGTCATCCAGGCACACATCATCAGACCTGGCTGATTTTTGTATTTTCACTAGAGACAGGGTTTCACCATATTGGCCAGGATGGTCTCGAACTCCTGACCTCAAGTAATCCACCCACCTCGGCTTCCCAAAGTGATGGGCTTACAGGTGTGTGCTATCATGCCTGGCCAAAAGATTTTTTTTTTTTTCTTTTTAAGAAAAATGTAGGATTTTTTTTCTACAAAGGCTCTTTAACCACACAAGCATAGAATACTAGTTTATGCAATTAGATTATACAACAACTCCCTCATTTTAATGCAGAAACATCTATCTTTTTTTTCTTTTCAAGGCAGGGTTTAGCTTTGTCACTCAGCCTGGAGCCCAGTGGTGCAGTCACAGTTCCCTGCAGCCTGAACCTTCTGGATTCAACTGATCCTCTCACCTCAGTCTCCCAAGTAGCTAGGACTACAGGAGCACACCACGACAGCTGGCTAAGTTTTCTACTTTTTTTTGTAAAGATGGGTTTTTGCCATGTTGCTCAGGCTGGTCTCCAATTCCTGGCTCAAGCGATCCACCCATCTTGGCCTCTCAAAGTGCTAGAATTTCAGGCATGAGCCACCAAGCCTGGCCAAAACATCCTTCTAACAGGATTTTAACCTTTGCCTCTCTGCTTCAAAAGAAATTCTAGCTTTGGGGAAATAATTGTAGGTATATATAAAGCAAAGTTACCAATCTAGTAAATTA
The DNA here is from genome assembly GCF_001604975.1 of Cebus imitator. Lineage (NCBI taxonomy): Eukaryota > Metazoa > Chordata > Mammalia > Primates > Cebidae > Cebus > Cebus imitator. Next base: position 8,500,166 of record NW_016107323.1, read on the forward strand.
ATCTAGCAAACCCTCCTTTCCAAATTTAAGTTCAGACTTAAATCAGATTTCAGATTTAAAACTTTAGAATTACTTCTTTTTTTTTTTGAGCTAGGATCTCACTATATTGCCCAGGCTGCTCAAAAGAAATCACGAGCTCAAGAAATCCTTCAGCTGGGATTTCAGGCATGGAGCCACTGCATCCAGCCAATTAGTCTGGTTTTTTGTTTGTTTGTTTGTTTGTTTGTTTTTGAGATAGAGTCTCATTCTGTTGTCCGGGCTAGAGTGCAGTGGCATAATCTCCTGCTCGCTGCAACCTCCACCTCCCGGGTTAAAGCAATTCTCCTGCCTCAGCCCTGCCTAGTAGCTGGGATTACAGGCACGTGCCACCACACCTGGCTAATTTTTCTATTTTCAGTAAAGATGGGGTTTTGCCATGTTGGCCAAGCTGGTCTCAACCTCCTGACCTCAGGTGATCCACCCATCTCGGCCTCCCAAAGTGCTGAGATTACAGGCATGAGCCACTGCACCCAGCTGTTATTTATTTTTGAGACAGGGTCTCACTCTGTCACCCAGGCTGTAGGGCAAAGGCAAATCACAGCTCACTACAGCCTCTACTTCCTAGCCTCAAGCTAACTTCTCGCCCCAGTCCTCCAAATTGCTGGGGTTACAAGCATATGTCACCACGCCCAGCTAATTTTTTTGAATTTTAGTAGAGATAAGATCTCTGTTGTCCAAGCTGATCATGAACTCCTGAGCTCAACCAATCCTCCTGCCTCGGTCTCCTAAAGTGCTGGGATTACAGGTGTGAGCCATTGCACCCGGCCTCCAATTACTCTTTTTGAAGAGGATACTAAACAATCACAACTGATGGGCATTTCTCCTTCCATTTCTGTTCATAAAATCCATGTGAATATCTATGTAATGCTGGTCATCAAAAGTCAATGTATAGCCTCATCAACAAGTCAAAGCTAAATTACAACTATTTATTCATTATAAACTGAGTTATTCAATTTATGCAGCATGCAGACTAATAAGCAAACACAGGCAGGATTATTCTCACCTTTACCTGCTCTATATGTCTTGGCTTGATTCACTGGCATGGGCGTCATGGGTATTGGGTATAAAGGCTTGAGAGAATTAAAAAAAATATATTAATATTAGGCTCCTATGATAATAAGAAGGTATTCTATCACTCTTAGTTTTATATTGCTAGAGAGCTAGGCATGAGGTTTCCTGACTATTAGTCATTAAAAAATAAGATCATACCCACAGCTAAAAGGAATAAACCCCAAACTACAATAAATCTAAACCACCTTTTTCACTAGAAAACATTCTCAGATTTAGGTCCTTATACCTAACAACACACTGAACCTCTGCATGCCTCTCTGTTTAAAATGCATACACATACCAACACATCAAGTCACTGAAAACCTAAGAGTGCTTGGTGTCAGATACAAGCAATGAGGGAAGCTAAGTGTACATCAAATTCTATGACTTACTTGCACGCCTGGGCTCACTGGGACTGGATACATCATATTTGGTGCAAAACAAACAGGCTGAGTATAAACTGGAGTTGGCTGTTGATGACCCACCATAGATGGGCTAGGTTGTGCTTGAGGCCGAGGCGAAGTTGGGGTAGTAGAAGGCTTTGGCTACAAAAACAACAATAAATTCAATTATTTCAAGGTAACAAATGAACTATTATTGAAATTTAAAGACTGATTTTTCCAATCTTTCTAGTTTCAGTTGCTTTAACTAATCCATTTTATTGAAAACAAAAACAACACAGCAAACAAATTTTCATATTTCAATGAAAGAAAAATATTACAGTAGAAATTTTAAAAGCTCTGCCAATTGAAAAATAATATAAAAACAGTGGTAGTAATTTTTAAGAAACTGAAGTATTTTTAAAAATTATTATTTCTTCTTATGATCTCAGTAGAATAACAGCACAGTCATCTCTTGTTATCTGTGGGGTACTGGTTACAGTACCCTGCTAAGACATCAAAGTCTTGGAATGGTCAAGTGCCTTATATAAAATGGTGTAGTATTTGTATACAACCTATGCATCACCTCCTGTGTACTTTACATCATCTCTTGATTACTTATAATACCTAAAACAAGGTAAATACTTTACTATATTGTTTTGGAAATAACGACAAGAAAAAGTCTGCACATGTTCAATACAGATTAGCCTAACTATATTTTTGATCCATGGTTGGTTGAATCCAAGGATGCAAAACCATCATATGCAGAGGCCCCATCTATAAACCTGATAGCCTAGTTAGCCAACCATCGCCAAATTCTTGGTCAGAAAAAATTCAAAGATTTGCCCAAGATCACATCTAATTGATGGCAAAACAAAGACCCCTTTTTATGTCTAAAAACTATTCATTAATGGCCATGTAAGAAAAATAAAGAAGGTTGTTTTGGCATACTAAAACTAAATTTAGATGACAGGTATGGAAGAAGGACTATTACTAATAATTTTTATTTTTTTGAGTCTAGATAACCTCAAAGAAAGTAATAAACCTACCTGAGAGAAGGAACGTGGGTTGAACTCCTTTGCATTGGGATTCAATGTTGACTTTCGAACTTGCCTAAAAAAAATATAAAGGCCAGTGAAATCTACACGGACTTTACGTTGCTCTAAAATCTTCCATATCAGACCATTTTTTAAAAACTGCTAAACATAGATTTAAACTGTTCTCACTAGATCAATAGCCCTCTTTACTGACACACATACTTATATTGCCCATTCCTTAATCTCTTAAAGAATATAGCCATAAAAGAACAATTTATTTAAAATCTAAGTAATATACAACTGCTCTTCTCAAAGACAATAAAAAAATACTTTTTTCTTTCTCTTCACAGAGTCTCACTCTGTTGTGCAGGCTGAAGTGCAGCGGTGCGATCCTGGCTCACTGCAACCTCTACCTCTGGTTCATGCTATTCTCCTGCCTTAGCTTCTTGAATAGGTGGGATTACAGGCACGAACCACTACGGCCAGCTACTTTTGTATTTTTAGTAGAGATGGCGTTTCACCATGTTGGCCAGGATCGTCTTGATCTCTTGACTTTGTGATCCCTCCCTTAGCCTCCCAAAGTGCTGGGATTACAGGTGTGAGACACCGCTCCCAGCCTATATATATATTTGTATTTTTAGTAGAGACGGGGTTTCACTGTTTTGCCCAGGCTGGTCTTAAACTCCTGACCTCAGGTGAACTGCCAGACTCAGCCTCCCAAAGCGCTGGGATTACAGGCATGAGCCACCGTGCCAGGCCAATCAACAAACAAACTGAAAAGACAGTAAATACTTATAAAATATCCTTAAAGGCAATTCTTAACATACTAATATCCTTTTTTTTTTTGAGACAGTCTCACTCAGTCGCCCAGGCTGTAGTGCAGTGGTGCAATCTTGGGTCACTGAGGTACAATCTTGGGTCACTGAGATCTCTGTCTCCTGGGTTTAAGCAATTCTCCTGCCTCAGCCTACCGAGTAGCTGGGATTACAGGCACCCACCACCTTGCCTGGCTAATTTTTGTAATTTTAGTAGAGACAGGGTTTCATCATGTTGGCCAGGCTGGTCTTCAACTCCTGACCTCAGATAATCTGCCTGCTTCTGCCTCCCACAGTGCTGGGATTATAGGTATGAGCCACCATGCCCGGTCAACATACCAATATTCTAGTATGCAGCATTTTTTATGTGAGAAGATATTTTCTACATAACATGCCTGGAGAAAATCATGGCTCTAAAAAAACTTTGCCTCAAATCAAGAATAAGCAGTCCCCAATTTATCAATGAGCTGCATTCCAAAACTTCAGCTTTAACTGGGTTGTCTGGTACCCAGAACACCTAAGTTAATAGTAGTTAAGTTCTGAGGTTAGCCCTTAAAAGTCCATTTAACTAAAAATATACTGAATATACAGAATTAAGTCTATCTTAACAAATCTAAACATTAACTAAAACACTGTTTCTGATGAAAAATATTTTGAATTCCAAGTAGGAGCACTGCATGCTTCTCTCCTTGGCAGTGGCAGTTTTTCATCCCAGCAGCACGGTGGGGGTGACTAATGAGTGGAATCCATTTAAGAGAGGTCCCCTAAATTGGTAATTTTTCAACTCCAGTTCATTTACAGAAAAATTTTTCTTAATTTATGCCTTGTTTTTCTGTTCTGGAGTGCAAAAAAAGGGGGAGAACAAAAGAGTAGCACAGGGTGTAATAACCTAATTTACTTAAGATGTTACTCGTTTGGACTAGCTGTTTGTAAATTAAGGGCAATGTATAAAGCAGTCTAAAAGTCCAGATCGATTCTTCAGCTGGAAAGACCTAAACACGTTTAAAAAAAAGTTAATTAACAGGATGGTCTAAGTTCCAGGTTTACTCACTCAGCTGCGTCTTTCTTCTCTTCCTTATCATCTTTCTCTTGTTTACAAGCTGGACTGGAAGTCTGAACCCCTTGGGAAGTGACCTCAGGTCCCCTCTTGTGCTCCGTGTTACTAAGTATTGAAGGGGAAATGCTGGGGCTATTCGGCTTGCTGCTGCCACTGGTACAGTTGCTGCTGCTATTTTCACTGAAAGAATCCTTAGCATTTGGTTCAATTTTGTCTTTGATCAAATCTCTTGGTTTTTCTCCCTCTCTATTTTTGTTTAGTAGTTGATCCATAGATTCAGAAGTAGAACTTGGCTGTAACTAAATAAAGGAAATAATTTTAAATATCTTAAATCACTTTAGTAATTCATTTTTGCCATGAGCATAAGCAAAGTAATATTAACTATACACATGAAATGTTCTGAATAATGTTTTCATACTTTAATGCTTTTACTACAAAGCAACAAAAACAGAATACCTATATAGCACAACCACAGTCACCAAAGCACTCAAATGTCCTAGCCTCTTAAGTTCAGTATTTACTGAGTGCCTACCACATGTCAGAAATTGTGCCTGCTGGGTGAGAAAGATATGACATAGTTTCTAGCCTCCTATACTTGTCAAGTGAGTAAGATCAGACACTTCACAACAAAATGAGTAAATGCTAAGAGATTCTATAGAAAAAGCAACCTATAAAAAAGAAAGTTTTCTTAATGGAAACATCTGCTAGTCTAAGGTATGAAAGAAGTTTAGGAGAGGTGTTTTGGATGGAGAATAATCTAAGTTAAAAAAAAAAAAAAGTATGTTTAAAAATCCAAAGAAAAGAGAGAAGATGGCTCTAATCACATAAAAGACAAGCACCAGTGGGCTGGGCGTAGTGGCTCATGACCTATAATCTCGGTACTGTGGGAAACTGAGGCAGGCAGATTGTTTGAGCTCAGGAGTTCAGGACCAGCCTGGGCAACACAGTGATACCCTGTCTCATTAAAGTAATAATAACAATAATAAAAGAGAAAGTATTAAAGAAAAGCACCAATGGCTGGACCAAGTGTGGAACATACATGTACAAATGAGTCAGAAAATGACAGACTCGCCAAAAGAAATGTGACAATAAAGGAACTTAAAAGCTATGTTCAGGACTGGATGCAGTGGCTAAAACCTATAATCCTAGCACTTTCTGCTGAGGTGGGCAGATCACTTGAGGTCAGGAGTTTGAGACCAGGCTGGCCAATGTGGCAAAACCCAGTCTCTACTAAAAATTAAAAAAAAAAATTAGCCAGGCATGGTGATGTACACGTGTAATCATAGCTACTCAGGAGGCTAACATATGAGAGTCACTTGAACCCAGGAGGCGGAGGTTACAGTGAACCAAGATCACACCACTACACTCCAGCCTGGGCGACAGAGCAAGACTCTATCAACAAATAAAAAAAATTTTTTTAAAAGCTATGTTTAAGACTTTGGCTTTTAATTCTCAGGACAAACGGGAACTCAGTGAGAAATTTTAAGTAGGGTAGAGTACTAAGCAGATTTATAGTTCAGAAAGATGAACACAGCAGCTTTGTGCAAAATGAACTGGAGAGGGGCAAGTAAGGATACGGAGGGACCATCGTGGAGACTGGACTAAGCCCTGGGCCTAGTGGGCTTAAAAGGTCAGAAGTAGATGAATTCTGAGTGAGACCTGACTGGACATATTGGTCAGTTACACATTCTAAATCCGTAAGTAAAAAAAGGAGACTGCAGGGGAGAGGAGACGGAGCATGGTGGCCAAACAGAACCTTCTGGTGATCATCCCCCCTAAGAAACATCAAATTTAACAACTATCCACACAAGAAAGCACCTTCATAAGAACCAAAAATTAGGTGAGTGATCACAGTACCTGGTTTTGACATCATATCAAGGAAAAAGGCACTGAAGATAAGGAAGGTAGTTGTGAACTGCCCCCTACACAGCCCTGCCATTCCCCCACAGTGCAGTGTGGGGCAAAGAAAGAATTCTACTTGGGGGAGAGACAGCAAAATGTCTGTGGGATTTTGCATTGAAAGTCAGTGCTGCCCTGTCACAGTGGAAAGAATTCAGCTGGCACCCACAAAGAGAGTATTTAGACTAGCCCTAGTCAGAGGGGAACTGTCCATCTCAGTGATTAGAATCTGAATTTTGGCATGCCCCGCCATGATGGGTAAAGTGCTCTGGGGTCCTAAATAAACTTGAAAGGCAGTGTAGGCAACAAGGACTGCAATTCCTGGACAAGTCATGGTGCTGTGCTGGGCTCAGAGCCAGTAGACTTGGGGTACATGTGACCCACTGAGAAAACAGCTAGGGTGGCTAAAGGAATGCTTGTGCCAGCCTTCCCTGAACTCCAGGTAGCGCAGCTCACAGCTCTTGGAGGAGAGAAATGAGTAGGGAGGGCTTTGTCTTGCAATCTGGATACTAGTTCAGTCACAGTAAAATAAGGCACCAAGCACAGTCCAGAAGCCTTGACTCTAGGCCATAGCTCCCAGATGACATTTCTAGACAAATCCCAGGCCAGAAGGGAACCCATTGCCTTGAAGGGCCAATTCCTGGTAGAATTCACCACCAGCTGACTAAAGAGCCCTTGTGCCTTGAATAAAAAGCAAGGAGCCATGTCATATTGTGCCAGCTTCAGGTGTGACCCAGCACATTCCCAGCTGTGGTGGCCATGGGGAGACACTCCTTGAAGGGAGAGAAAAGTAAAAAAGGTTTTATCTTGCAAGTGGGTGCCAGCTAATCCCTGGTGAAATAAAGCATCAGATTCCTAAAGCTCCTGATCCCAGGCCCTGGCTCCTGGACGGCATTTCTAGACATACCCTGGGCCAGAAGGGAACCTGCTGCACTAAAAGTAAAGATCCAGTCCTGGCAGGATTCTTCACCTGCTGACTAAAGCACCCTTGAGCCTTGAATTAACATCAACGGTAGCCAGAAAACAGCTGCCATAGGCCTTGGATGAGACCTAGTACAGTTCCAGTGATGGTGGCCATAACAGTGCTTCTGTCACCCTTCCCCCAACTTCCCCCAGGCAGCTCAGCACAAAGACAGACTCCATTTATTTGGAGAAAAGTGAAGAGAGAGGACAAGAGACTGCCTGGCAATACAGGGAATACTCCAGGATCTTCCCCAAGCCTACCAAGGTGACACCTCTACAGAGGCACAGCATTACTAGGCATGGGGTGCCCTCTAACTTATGTATAGCTGCAGTGAACAAAGACTTAGATGACAATACTTAATTCCCTTTGAATATTTGAAAAACTTTCTCAAGAAGAATGGGGGCTGGGCATGGTGGCTCAAGCCTGTAATTCCAGCACTGTGGGTGGCCGAGGTGGGTGGATCACAAGGTCAGGCATTAGAGATCAACCTGACCAACATGGTGAAAGCCTGTCTCTACCAAAAATCCAAAAATTAGCTGGGCGTGGGGGCACGCGCCTGTAATCCCAGCTAGTCAGGAGGCTGAGGCAGAAGAATCGCTTGAACCCGGCAAGCAGAGGTTGCAGTGAGCCGAGATGGCGCCACTGCACTCTAGCATGGGCAACAAGAGTGAGACTCTACCTGGGGGGGGGAAAAAAAAAACCCAATGATCCATTGTGTACAAAAAACACACTTTACCTACAAAGTCACACATAGACTGAAATTAAAGAGTTAGAAAAAGATATTCCATGCAAACAAAAAGCAGAGAAGAGCAGGAGTAGCTATGCTTAGATAAAATAAATTTTAAGACAAAGTCTATAAAAAGAGATAAGATTATTGTATAATGATAAACGGATCAATTCAGCAAGAGGTAATAACAAGTATAAATACATATGTACCTAATACTGGAGTGCCCAGATATATAAAGCAAATATTATTAGAGCAAAAGAGAGAAACAGATCTCAGTGACAGTCGGAAACTTAAACACCCCACTCTCAGCACTGGACAGATCATTCAGAGAGAAAATCAACAAAGAAATATTAGACCCAATTTTCTCTACAGACCAAATAGACTCAATAGATATTTACAGAACACTGTGTCCAACAGCCTTAGAATATACATTCTTCTCCTCAACACATGGACCATTCTCAAAGGCCGTCCATATGTTAAGCCACAAAACAAGTCTTTCAAAATTTGACCTGGCAGGTCGGGCATGGTGGCTCACACCTATAATACCAGCCCTTTGGGAGGCCGAGGCAGGCAGATCACCTCAGGTTGGGAGTTCAAGACCAGCCTGACCAACATGAAGAAACCCCCGTCTCTACTAAAACCACAAAATTAGCCAGGCGTGGTGGCGGGTGCCTGTAATCCCAGCTACTCAGGAGGCTGAGGTAGGAGAACCACTTTAACCCAGATGTGGAGGTTGCAGTGAGCCAAGATGGTGCCATTGTACTCCAGCTTGGGCAACAAGAGTGAAACCCTCCCTTAAAAAAAAAAAAGAAAGAAAAAAGGAAAAAGGAAAAATTTGACCTGGCACAGTGGTTCATGTCTGTAATCCCAGCAACTTGGGAGGCTGAAGTGGGTGGATGGCTTGAGCTCAGGAGTTGGAGATGACCCTGGGCAACATGGCAAAGCCCCATTTCTACAAAAAAATAAAAAACATCAGCCATATGTGGTAGCATATGCCTGTAGTCCCAGTTACTTGGAAGGCTGAGGTGGGAGGATTCCTTGAGCCAGGGAGGTGGAGCCAAGATCGTGCCAGGTACTCCAGCCTGAATATTAGAGTGAGACTCTATTTCAAATAAATAAATAAAAACTCAAAAAAGTTGAAATCTTATCAACTATCTTCTCTGATCACAATAAAATAACAATTAGAGGCTGGGAGCGGTGGCTCACGCCTGTAATCCCAGCACTTTGGGAGGCCGAGGCAGGTGGATCACCTGAGGTCAGGAGCTTGAGACCGGCCTGACCAACACAGTAAAACCCTGTCCCAACTAAAAATACAAAAAAAAAATTAGACAGGTGTGGCTGTGCATGCCTGTAATCCCAGCTTACTCAGGAGGCTGAAGAAGGAGAATCACTTGAACCTGGGAGACAGAGGTTGCAATGAGCCAAGATCGTGCCATTGCACTCCAGCCTGGGTGACAGAGCAAGACTCTGTCTCAAAACATAGATAAATTTAAAAAATAAAATAACACTAGATAACAAGAGGAACTTCGGAAAGTATACAAATATATGAAAATTAAGCAATATGCTCCTGAATGATCAGTGGGTCAATGCGGAAATTAAGAAGAAACTTGGAAAATTCCTTAAAACAAATGAAAATGGAAACACAACTTATCAAAACTTATAGGATACAGTAAAAACAACAATAAGAAAAATGTTTATAGCAATAGGTGCTTACATCGAAAACGCAGAAAAACTTAAACAACCTACCAATACATCCTAAAGAACGAGAAAAGAACAAACCCTAAAATTAGTAGAAGAAATAAAAAAGATAAAAGCAGAACTAAATAAAATTGAAATGAAGAAAGCAATACAAAAGATCAATAAAAAAATAAATTGCTTTTTTGAAGAGATAAACAAAACTGACAAACCTTTAGCCTGACTCAGAAAAAAAAAAGAGAAAACCCAAATAATGAGAGATGAAAAAAGGGACATTATAATTGTTACCACCGAAATTGAAAGGATCACTAGACATATATACTATGAGCATTTATATGCCAATAAATTGGAAAACCTAGAAGAAATGGATAAATTCCTAGACACATACAACCCACCAAGTTTGAATCACGAAGAAATCCAAAACCTGAACAGACCAAATAACAAATAACAAGATTGAAGCTATAATAGTCTCCCAGCAAAGAAAAGCCAGGGACCTGATGCTTCACTGCATCACCAATAAAGTCTCAAAAAATAAAATAAATAAATAAAAAGAAAGCCAAAAAGGCCAGGTGCAGTGGCTCACACCTATCATTTCAGCACTTTAGGAGGCCAAGGTGGGAGGACTGCTTGAGCCCAGGAGTTCGAGACTAGCCTGGGACAAATGCCGAGACTGCATCTCTATGAACGGCAAACAGGTATATGAAAGGTATTTAATACTACTGATCACCAGACAAATGCAAATTAAAACTACAACAACATATCATCTCACCCCAGTTAAAACGGTTTTACCCAAAAGACAGGCAATAACAAATGCTAATGAGGATGTGGATAAAGAGGAACCTTCACACACTGTTGGTGGACATGTAAATCAGTATAACCGCTATGGAGAACAGTTACGGAAATTCCTCAAAAAACTAAAAATAGAGCTATCATATGATCCAGCAATTGCACTGCTACGTAATACTGAAAAGAAAGGACATCAGTTTATTGAAGAGATATCCACACTCCCACGTTTACTACAGTTCTATATACACAACAGCCAAGATTTGGAATCAACCTATGTGTCCATCAACAGACAAATGGAGAAATGAAATGTGGTATATATTAACAATAGATTACCATTCAGCCATCAAAAAGAATGAGAGCCTGTCATTTGCAACACTGTAGATGGCTCTGGAGGACATTATGTTAAGTAAAATAAGCCAGGGACAGAAAGTTAAACTTTGTATATTCTTACTCATTTGTGGACACTAAAAATTAAAACAATTGAACACATTAAGACAGCAGGATGGTTACCAGAAGCTGGAGAGGGTGGTGAGGAGGAGGAGGGCAGTTAGGTGATTAATGGGTACAAAGAAAATTTATTATCTTTCTCATTTCTACCTCCAGTCCTGCATCAACAGAGCTCTGATGAGTCACTGATTGAACAGTGCAGGATGCACTATGCATTAGTTACTGTTCAAGCATTCCTAGAAGCTTAAATACCAGATGGCCAGGCCTGTTATTTACTAGTTTGGGCAAATTACTTAACTTCTCTTTGCCTCAGTTGCCTAACATACGTAGTGCAGATACAAACAGAACTTGCTTGAAAGGGATGTTAGGCAATAGAAGATTTAACACAGAAGCATGAAGAACAGCATCTGGTACACAGGAAATATGCAAAAAAACTAAGAGAATAACATTATATTTTCTGAAGAGAACAATTAGAAAGTTCACTTTTTAAAAAAATATACTTTAAGTTCTAGGATACATTTTTTTTCACTCTTTTTTTTTTTTTTCCTTTGAGACAGAGTCTTGCTCCGTCACCCAGTGAGTGGTGTGATCGTGGATCACTGCAACCTCCACCTCCTGGTTCAAGCGATTCTTCTACCTCAGCCTCCTGAGCAGCTGGAATTACAGGCATGTGCCACCACGCCTGGCTAATTTTTCTATTTTTAGTAGAGATGGGGTTTTGCCATATTGACCAGGCTGGTCTCAAACTCCTGACCTCAAATAATCCACCTGCTTCAGCCTCCCAAAGTGCTGGGATTACAGGCATGAGCCACTGCGCCCAGCCCACTCTCATTTTTTAAAAACCATTTCTATTCTTCCTGGTATGCCCTATGTATCAAGGAGTTATTCCTAAGAGGCTTATTAATAATACATGTGGTTATTCAGGCTCCTAAAAGTAATAAGGCTAAAACTCCTAAAGAGATAGACTTTTTACGTTGCTCCTTGGAATTTAAGAGTCAAGCATTAATGAAGGTTTACAGAAAGTTGTGATGACAGCTAAAATGTTTTCTGCTAAGTGAAATGAAAAAGTATAGCCTTTTAAAATACAGTAACTCATGGTACTGGTATAAGGATAAGACATATAGATTCAGTACAGGAGAATTCAAAGGCCACTAATAAACTTTCACATTTGTAGTCAACATACTTCCAACAAGCATGTGAATATAATTCAGTGGCGGAAAGAACAGTCTTTTTTTTGAGATGGAGTCTCACTCCCTTGCCCAGGCTGGAGTGCAGTGGCATGATCTCAGCTCACTGCAACTTCTACTTCCCAGGTTCAAGCCAATCTCCTGCCTCAGCCACTGGAGCACTGGGACTACAGGTATGCACAACCACACCCAGCTAATTTTTGTATTTTTAGTAGAGATGGGGTTTCACCATGTTGGTGAGACTGATTTCAAACTCCTGACTTTATGTGATTTGCCTGCCTGGGACTCCCAAAGTGCTGGGATTACAGGCATGAGAGCCACCGTGCCTGGCCAAGAATAGTCTTTTTAACAGATGGTGCTGGGACAACTAACATCTACATACAGAAGAATGAATCTTGATTCTGTTTTTTAGAGAAAAAATGGTTACAAATGTATGGCTATGTGTCAATTAGAAATAAAAAATTAATATAACGAATGAATTTTAGCCCCACCTTATATTTAAAAATTGCTCAAAATGGGCTGAGCACCAAGTCACTCTCCTATGACCCTGTCTGTTTTTTTTAGTAACAATTTATTTCATAAGGGTCCTGATCCAGATCCCAAGAGAGGGCTCTTGGGTCTCACACAAGAAAGAATTCAAGGCAAGTCTGCAGTACAAAGTGAAAGCAATTTTTCACTTTGGGAGGCTGAGGTGGATGGATCACTTGAGTCCAAGTGTTTGAGAGCAGCCTGGACAACATGGTAAAATTCTGTCTCTACAAAAAAACACAAAAGTTATTAATAGCAAGAGGTGGTGGTGCACACCTGTAGTACCAGCTACGGCTTGATTGAGCCCAGGAGGCTGAGGCTGCTGTGAGCAAAGATCACACAAACCCATTGCATTCCAGCCTAGGCAACAGAGTGAGACTGTATCAAAGGAAAAAAAAATTGGTCAAAATGGATCACACCTCTAAATGTAATTCTTAAAAATAACCGAAGAGTAATAAACCTTAATGACTGACTAGGCAGTGGTTTCTTAGATATGACACCAAGAGCATAAATAAGAACAACAAAATGAGATAAATTGGACTTCATCAAAATTAAAAATTTTTGTGCTTCAAGGGATGAAAAAGTAAAAAGACAACCAACAGAATAGGAGAAAACATTTGCAAACCATATATCTAATGGGGACTTGTACACAGAATAGATAAAGAACTGCTAAAACCCAATAATAAAAAGACAGCTAAATTTTTTAAATGGGCTTAAGACTTGAACAGACATCAATCCAAAGAACATATAAATGGCCAATAAACACAAAAGATGTTCAACATCATTAGCCATGAAAGAACTGCACATTAAAGCCACAATGAGATACTACTTCAAACCCACAAGGATGACTATAATCGAAAAAGAAAGAAAATAAGTGTTAGTAAGAATGTGGAGAAATAGAAACCCTCAGACCCTGCTGGTAAGAATGTAAAATAGTGCAGTTGTCTTGGCAAATAGCTTGGTAGTTCCTCAAAAGGTTAAACACAGTTGCCATATGACCCAGAAATTCAACTCCTAGGTAGGTCACACACACGAAAAGAAAACATCTGATGAGAAAAAAACTGCACACTCGTGTTCATGGCGGTGTTATTCAGATTAGTCAAATACTGAGAACACCACAAATAGCCACAAACTGAAGAATGAATAAACAAAATGTGGTATTTTCCATATGATGAAATATTCAGTTAAAGGAAACAAAGTACTGCAACATGCTCCAACATGGATGAACCTTTATAACACTACCCTAAGTGAAAGAAGCCAGTCAGAAAAGTCACATTGTTTATTATTCCATTTGTATAAAATGGAATTTGCCCAGAATAAAGACATCCATAGAGACATAAAGTACATTAATGGTTCCTTAGGGTTGGGAGTAGGGGTAAGAAAAGGGCTGCAGGCAAATGTGGAGCAACTGCTAAAGGGTATGGCATTTCTTTTGGGGGCGAAGAGTATGTTTTAAAATCAACTAATGATGGTTGTACAACATTGTAAATATGTTAAAAACCACTGATTTATGGACTTTAAATGGTTGATTTATATAGTATCTCAATAAAGCTGCTACAAAAATATGCTAATTCACATGCTTCCAAGTAAAAATGTTTTTTCTTCATGAGATATTAAATTGAATCCAAGTGTAGTACAAGAGGGGACTGAATAATATAAAAAAAATAATGCTGAGGAACAAAATCAAATGGGCAAGAATACTTACAGCAAGACATCATTTATAGCAAATTTAAGATTATGTAAAATATCATCTATTGTTCACGGATCTATTCATATGCAGTGTAAACAGAAATGACTGCACAGAAAAGAACCCCTTCCTCTTGAAAGGGAAGAGGGGGAAGCAGCTGAGGAAGAGGAAGTACATAAGAGGAGCTTAACTGTACTAGAATGCTTGACTTATTAAGCGGGGTAGTGGGCACATGGTCATATTCATTGTTCTCTGTATCATTTGTATGTGGTTAACTACTGTTTAACAAATTTAAAACAACACTTTTTTTTTGAGATGGAGTCTTGCTCTATCACTCAGGATGGAGTGAAGTGGTGTGATCTCGGCTTGCTGCAACCTCCGCCTCCTGGGTTCAAGCAATTCTCCTGCCTCAGCCTTCCAAGTAGCAGAGATTACAGGCACCCGCCACCACGCCCAGCTAATTTTTCTATTTTTGGTAGAGACAAGGTTTCATCATGTTGGCCAGGCTGGTCTTGATCTCTTGACCTTAGGTGATCTGCCCATGTCTGCCTCCCAAAGTGGTGGGATTATAGGCATGAGCACTGTGCCCAGCCAACAAATTAACATTTAAGCTAAAAACTGTTAATAGCATTAAAGCTGAATAGATACATGTGCTAAAGTATGTAATACTTTGAATGTTACCAATAAGTCAAGAATGAATCTATTAGCAAAAAAATTATTAACATTTGGAAAGCTAAAACACATGCTGAGAAAAGCTGCCTTTGCCTTTGATTCACTCATCCTTTAATTCAGCTACTTTTTTTTAAAGGCTGGTAATCAGATTTTCCTCTCTAAGAAGCTAAGTTTCAAGATTTCTTTGTTGGTCTCAAAATCTACCTTGATATCTATAGTATATTATAGTAAATATTCTGCAAAGATTAAATGGTAGTCAAGGAGAGATGTTAAACAAAGCATGTCCTAAGACAGAAAAATGTTACAGAAAAATTTTGACCACAATATATTTGTGTACAAAGTATAAATCTGCAACTATCTCAGAACACCAGAGCCCAGTACATCTTCCATTTGCCACACTAGATAATTAATGACTTGGCCTGACTCTACTAAAATCTAGCTTCCTTGAACAAAGTAATCAAATGACCATTAAATAGTAGGTGGTGCCTATGGTGGTTTCAAATGTGAGGACTATATTCTCATTTGATACCTATACATTGTTGTTAAAATATCTCATGATTTTAGTTATCCCACTTAAAACGACAGGCAAAGAACACTTTAAGAATGCTCTGCTTTCTATACATATGGTTTGATGTTTCTGACTGTTTCTACATAAGGCATTTTTATAAATTGATGATACATCTTTAGTAATTTCTATTTTTTAAAACTCAAATTCATCAGTTAATACAACACTTACCCTAAAATCATTTTTAAATTTCTTTAAATCATCAATCTGTTTTCTATGTTCAGAAACAATTGGTGATATACCTGTAAAATTAAGAACTGTTAGATACCGATTTCTTTTTAAACTCTAACTTCACATTCTTTTACTATGAGATGATAGAAATTAGAATAAGATATATGATCAAAAATAATTTCAAATATTAATTTTGGATTTTAGAATTTGTCAAGCAATACATTTATCTATCACAATAGTAAGAAAAATGTTGAACAAAAATATTCTGTATGGGCATGAAATTAGACATACTCCTTCCTATTTCTACAGTTAAGCCTAATGACTCTTTACACTCTAACCTTTATTTTCAGCTTTTGAGAAGCTAGGTGATGTTTCATTGGGCTTAATATTTTCTTTATTCCCTGCAGGAGAGTTCTGCCTCTGATCTTGAAGCCTGGAATCTTTAGCTAGAAAACAATTAAAAAAAAAAAAAAAAATCAGAGTTAGAAGTTAGAAAAGCAAAACAAGAAAACGCTAAATAATAATTTTGATTTCCTATGTTTCTGGAAAAGAATGCTTTCATTTAAACAGAGGCTTTTTTCTTTGCAGGTGTCATATGAAACAGCAGTAATTTTATTTACATAGGTATTTAACACCCAAGAGTGTTACCTTTATAACAGACATAATATATATTAAATTAGTAGTACTAAGCAACATCAAAATTTACATAAACTTTTAAATGTGGGTTAAAAATATTTGTCTATGAATAAAAATAACCCAGAATTTTTTCATATAACGTTAACCTCTAACATTCAACTTCATAAATGGAATTATGGATCTAGAAGCCCTTTGTTACGTACCCTCACCAGAAGGGGTAACAGCTCTGTTTGATGCAGGACTAGCAGGTGTAGGAGAGGCAGCTGGAATAGGCATGGCAACAGCTTCAGTTGGAATAATACCAGCTTGGGGAGAAGCAAGAACTGGCCCACTGGGGGTATTTCCAATACTGTTCTGTCTAGGAGACCTGGGTCTGTGAGTTTTAGGGGATAATCTTGGAACTAAAAGAAAGGGAAAATTTATTTATTACATTCTCAGTTCAAATGTCACTTCCTCAAAGAGGCTTCTCTGAAGATCTAGGTATAACAGTCCTTTCTAGCTCTTACTCTTTATCCCATTACTGTTTACTTTTCCAAAGTGTTAGGAATTTGGTAGAAATTAAAACCACAAGTATCTGAAGAACAACAGCAATTACAAATACGTTAAGTATAATTTTCTCTCCTAACTAAATGTATTAATTCTGAAAACAGTATTCTGAATGAAGTTGAAAACTGGATTCCTAAGGCAGGATAAAAACATTCCACATAAAGTTCAACTGATTTTTTTTTTTTTTTTAAGATTGGTGGGAAGAAGAGATCCCTAACAAGTAGGCTTGTTCCTTCCTCTTTCGAATAATATACTAAAATGCCTTTTGGTAGCTTGTAGCCAATCCTCTATGTTTTTCTATTATTATTTTTTAATTTTTTTGACACAGTCTTACTCTGTCACCTAGGCTGGAGCGCAGTGGCGTGATCTTGGCTCACTACAACCTCCACCTCCGAGTTCAAGTGATTCTTCTGCCTATAATCACAGCCTCTGACATAGCTGTGATTATAGGCGCTTGCCACGCCCAGCTAAATTTTTCTATTTTTAGTAGAGACGGAGTTTCACCATGCTGGCCAGGCTGGTCTCAAACTCCTGACCTTAGGTGATCTGCCTACCTCTGCCTCCCAAAGTGCTGGGATTACAGGCATGAGTCACCATGCCCAGCCCTATACATTGTTTATAGCAACATCAAGATCCACTTCACAGTTATTAAGGAAACTGAGACCCAAGTAGGTCAAATGGGGAAGATAATAAAAGCAGGGTTTGTATCCCATATGACTTCCAAGTAAGTTTCTTTCTTTTTCTTTTTCTTTTTTTTTTTTTTTCCTGAGACAGAGTCTTGCTATGTCACCCAGGCTGAAGTGCAGTGGCACGATCTCAACTCACTGTAACCTCCACCTCCCAGGTTCAAGTGATTCTCCTGCCTCTCTTGAGTAGCTGGGATTACAGGCACACGCTACCATGCCTGGCTAATGTTTGTATTTTTAGTTGAAAAGAGGTTTCACCATGTTGATCAGGCTGGTCTTGAACTCCTGACCTCGTGATCCACCCGCCTCAGCCTCCCAAGGTGCTGGGATTACAGGTGTGAGCCATCATGCCCGGCCTAACAGGTTTCATATACCATTATAAACCTATTTGCAAAGCTCAGATTCGAAGTTTAGAGAAAATGATTCGATTACTTCATTTTAGTGTTTTTATTTTTTTTAAGTCACAAGGGTCAGAAGAAAAGTATTATTCAACAACTGCCATTTTTCAAATTAGCAAAAAGAGCAAATCTATAATGCTATTCTGAGTGTTATCTCCAACAACTATGTTTATATTCTCTCACTTCTATTCATGTTATTCTCAAAATTCATTTCCAGACCATCTGAGTAATGTCAAAAGACTAATAGAACAGCTGAAGACATATTTTTTTTTTTTAGATGGAGTCTCACTCTGTAGCCCAGGCTGGAGTACAGTGGCACAATCTTGGCTGACTGCACCTCTGCCTCGTGGATCCCAGTTCAAGCAATTCTCCTGCCTCAGCCTCCCAAATAGCTGGGATTATAGGAACGTTCCACGATGTCCAGCTAATTTTTGTATTTTTAGTAGAGACAAAGTTTCACCATGTTGGTCAGGCTGGTCTTCAACTCCTGACCTCGTGATCCACCCGCCTCAGCCTCCCAAAGTGCTGAGATTACATGTGTGAGCCACCACACCTGGCTGGCTAAAGAAGATTTAAAAAATTTTTTGTTTTCTTGGTAGTCTTGAGATAATTGAAGAACAAGGAAGAAAACGGAAAGTACAAAGGAATTTATGGTACAATGACATGAATGTACATCACATGAAGCTCAGCAGAAGTGTTTATCAACTAAAAACAGATTTAACACAGCTGCGGTTTTTTGTTTTGTTTTGCTTAAGCATGAAGATCTTTTTCCTTTTCCCCTTTTTTTTTTTTTTTTTGAGAGAGAGAGTTTCCCTCTTTCACTCAGGCTGGAGTGCAATTGCATGATCTTGGCTTGCTGCAACCTCTGCCTCCTGGGTTCATGCAATTCCCCTGCCTGAGCCTCCTGAGTAGCTGGGATTACAGGCATGCGCCACCATGCTCGGCTAATTTTTTATTTTTAGTAGAGACAGGGTTTCACCATGTTGGTCAGGCCAGTCTTGAACTCCAAACCCCAAGTCATCACCCCACCTCGGCCTCCAGAAGTGCCGGGATTACAGGTGTGAGCCACCGCACCCGGCTCATCTTTTTTCTTTTAAAGGTTCTATGGACTGATTGAAATAGACTAAGTTGTTTGTTTTTTTTTAAGCATTCTTCGTAAGCTCTTGCTCACCACAGTTATGGAAACAAAGCATTAAGGATTTATTGGCAAAGTAGGAAAAGCAGTCAGCCTTACCGTAAAATCTTGACAACATCTAACTTTTATAGCTGCTGACTGTCAGCATATTCCTTACGCTAATCACAGATAAAACTTAGACACTTCATTTGTGTTTGACATTCCTTATTATGGAAACATAGTTGGGAATTAGTGCCATATACAGATGCTATAGAAATACACTACAATGTAAGCCGAAAATAAATGTTTATAGATAATGTACTGATGAACAAAGCTGCTAAAAAGGAAATATGGTCCCTCCAAATAGTATTACATACTGTATTTGCCTCATATTAGAGATGTACTTTATAAAACTTTATGGTTTTATAATATATCCATATTTATGAACCTTATAGAAATCTCAGCACAAGCTTACAAAGACTAGGCAAGAATTATTAACACTTTACTCACTAAGAAGTCTCAACTTCAGAGTTAGTGTCTGACTTGCTTTAATATATGATGAATAAGTGGCAGAGCCTAGAATAAAAATATGGATTTCCCAATTCCTGGTGATTCTACTATTTTTAATATATATATATATATACTTACACTTCCTCAAACAGAGTTGTAGCTCAGCTCTCTTTAAATCTAGTATAATGATAAAATGAGTACCGTCATTATGCCCAAGTGTTACCTACCCCCACTGACCACTGATGACCACGTTCCCCCCGAGGGACTGGTCCTTGCTACTGGAGGAGTAGCTGCTTCACTGGGTGGGTTGTGGGATACAAATTCTAGGCCACTGGATATGGAACCCCTCCCAGCAGAAACTCTGTGATTTCGAGGATGTCGCTGGGCCTTTGGGGACATCCTTGGAGGCCCTAAGGAAGAAAGAGTGAACATTACATAAATGCCACGATGTTCCTCAGTGCTACTTTTCTGCTAAACACACCCATCCACACACACACACGTGCAATACACACAGACACACTCTCTCGCTCCACAGTTTTTCCTTGGTTAAAAACAGAAAAAAACCACCATACATATTTTTTTGGCCATCCTAATTCTTTCAGAATTATTTTGTGGAATGCTACAAAGTTTTATAAATAAATTGTATTATTTCCCTTTATTTTTAAAGAAAGGGATGAAATTTGTGCTAAGAAAACAACAGTAAGATGTCAACTCTTAGAACTATAGCATCTGTTTCACCCATGTCTTATTTGTAAAGAAATACAATGCTACTAGAAATTATGACTACATAAAATGTTTTTAGCTTTCCAGTTTACCTTTCCCCACCCCAAATTTTCTATATTACTTCTAAAATTAGAAAAAAAATTTAAATAGAAGACTATTAATCTCTATACACCCCTGATACTACTAAAATATATGTACAAAGTCTTCTTAAATTTCATAAAAATTTTAGTTTATCTCTTGTATCATAATCATCAACTTTTGAACTTTAAGTAAACTTTAAGTAAACTTATAAGTAAGCAGTTTCTTAGGCTTAGCAGGCTGTGAGCTGAAAATTCTATTAACACACGACTTGTAAAACCAATATAATTGACATTTGGGGAAGAAATCTGCACTATATGAATTGTCCAAATTCTACATTATTGATTCTGCCATGCCATTAGTGACTATTCTTTCTAAATCAGTCTACTGTACATTAGACCAATCTATCAAGTAAGAACAGTAGACAGAATGGCCCTCATCACAGAAGCCTATTGATGCTAATACCAAGTGAAAAACTTTCCTAATGGCAAAGCCAAGGCTCCTCACTCTCACCCTGCAGCCATACTCTTTAGAACTTCAAATTAATGTGTGTTCCCAGTAGAAGTTTTTGTTGTTGTTGTTGTTTCTTTTTTCTTTTTTGAGATACTGTCTCTCTCCACAGCTCAGGCTGGAAGTGCAGGGGTGCAATCTCAGCTCACTGCAACCTCTGTCTCCCAGGTTCAAACAATTCTCCTGCCTCAGACCTCCCAAGTAGCTGGGATTACAGGCAAGCACCACCATGCCTGGCTAATTTTTCTATTTTTAGTAGAGACAAGGTTTCACCATGTTGGCCAGGCTGGTCTCAAACTCCTGACCTCAGGTGATCCGCCTGCCTCAGCCTCCCAAAGTGCTGGGATTACAGGTGTGAGCCACCATGGCTTGCTCCCAAGAAGAATTTAAACATGAACTTGATCTTTATAAGAATGCTAATATTATACACTATAATTTTCAAATGGAAATATTCGACATCTCTGAACGACACAGAAGGCGTATTTCTGTGTGAATAGTCCATGAGCAGTCCTTACATCTTAATGTAATAAAGATGTTCACAGTCATTAATGATCATGTCTTATTTAATATTTTCTCATTATATAAACATCACTTATTCAAACGATGGACTGCAAAAAAAAAAAACTCTGCATTTAGTGACCACTATTAAGGCCCTTTTGAGTAAAGAAATCACCTTGAAAATCAGTGGAACTTACTCTTCAAGGTTACATGTGTCAAAGTCACATGACCTGCCTGCTTAGATGGTAACAATTTATTTAAAAGCAGCCTCCTTTTCTCCAGGGAAGCAGGAGAAACACACTTTTGCAGAAAACTTTACTTGTCCCAACATAAGCAATATCAATCGTAATTTTAATGAACAAATCAAATTAAAATTTTAACATAAATATTCAGAACTAATATCAAGAGGACATTATAATTCAGAAAACAGGTTTTTAATATATGCATGGCATTTAAATTAGAATGTTACTTTTCTACAACATATCCATGTATTTGATATGTTGCAATATTGGATTTAGCACCAAATGCTAATTAAGAATTACAAGATTTTATTCTCATTTTTGATGAAGGGAAAAAATAGCTAAATATTCAAATTCATACGTGGTTTTTATCAATAATTTTATCTTAAAGGACTTCTCCCAAATTAAAGCAGCCTTTCACTATATAATATTGCAAAGCTAACTTTAAAAAAATTACTCAGTTAAAATTTAGAATTCCTCAGGCATTCTAAAAATCAAACTACTTTAATCTAAGGGCAGACACACGAAGGCAGCTATATGGGCTGTCTCTCTCAAAAAGGACCCAGAAAACACCATTCCTTCTTACAGCCAATAGGAAGGTTCACTAAGACCTTGGCTAAGTAGCTGTAAAATGAACCCTAGTTCAAGACTGGCTGAAGAAAGTTCATTTGTTTATCATTAACTACTGCATACAGTGCAAATAAGGCTGTGGGGCAGACCTTTCTTGGGCTGTAAAGAAGCACAATTACCAGGCAGAGATAAATCTCTTTTTAACAATGATTCAGATAGTTCATAGCTTCACACAACATTTATCAAATTTCTCTCTAATGAACAAAAGGTTAATAGAAATAGTTTTAATAAACTAAAGTTAAAACACAGAAATTATAGGTTATTAAATAATGAAGAGGAAACTATTTTGTAATTATAAACTCACATAGGAGTTAAACAAAGACAAACAAAAACATGAACAAATTGTGGTATTGTACCTTCTGAAGACATGCGTTTAGGCATAGTAGAGACAGGAGCTGGAGAACCATGAGCAGAGGGGTGAGACGGGGGTCTGGATGGCCGCGAGGGGGGCCTGGAGGGCGGCCGTGTAGGGGTGGCTGCCCGAGGTGGAAGAGAGTTGGGACCTGACTGGTAGCGAGAAGGTGGGCGAGAGGAAGGAGATGGGCAAGGCGATGGCCAGGGAACACCTGACAGAACAAATGATATGAAGGAAAGTATAAAAACTAAAGAAAAAAATGAGGGAAAAAAGTAAACAGAAAAAAAAGTAAAATGACAAAAATGATTTCTTGTACATTTTAACCCTTTGAGGACAGTCATTTGATTTGTGATAAGTTTTAGCATAACTTAACTGACATAAATTCACATTTTACTTTAACCTCCTTAAGATTAAGTCTGTTTAAATGAATACACGTTCCCAAAGGGTTAATTAGGATCTACACACACTACTGAAGAAGACAGTTAAGACTTTGCCTATTAATCCTGCTTCTATAACTGTTTCTCAAGTAATCAGTTGTTTAAAGGAATATAACATACACTAGATAATTTCACATAATAAATCATAATAATTCCTACTCAGGAATAAGATTATTTACTGTATTAGTTTTAACTTTGAAACATAATGAAAATAAGCAGTAGCTATTATATCCAATTAGAAATGCTGGTTCCTTATAGTCATCAGATTTTCATCAGGTTTAAACCTAAAATTAAGTTTGAAATCTCATTAAGCAAGTCCCATTTAAGCAGAAATAAAACATTACTCTTTTCTAGAGTCACAGGAGTATCAAATGCTAATATTCATTGCTCTTTCAAAAAAGTCTTGATCTCATTAAACTGGAAAAAGGGAGACCTTCTAAATAATTTATACAGTTGAACACTTATCTAAGCGACTGCTTAGTAAATACTGCAATTACAAGGCAGTCATCACCAAATAAATCTATACTGATGTATATGCCCAGGTAAAGATACAGCTAGTATTTAACATTACATATCACTTACCTTAATCTTATCAAACAGTCCAGGTCTCCTCTCCATAGGGTTCCACACACTTGAGTATCATACATTGTCCAGCCCCTTCAGGTTTTTTAACTTTAAAATTCTGTTTATGAACAACTAAAATCTTTCCTCAGTGAGCAAAGAAATTTCACCCCCAATATTAAGTACAGAAAATACTCAAGCGTGTCCATTTGGAGAGGAATTCTGGAGAAAAGACTCAATGAAAACAAATGAAATTGGAAACTTAGTGTTCTCTATTTTTATCTTTCTAACTTTCCAAATTTAAATATCTAAAATTGAACATCCACTCTTTTCTCAAAGTTAGTAACATATTATTGCTATTGCCATTTCCATACCACCTACAGAACTGTTGTTCAGTATCCCCGATTTATGGAAAAGATCCACAACCTACAAGATATATTCAATCTAGATTTACAGGTAGAGTAAAAAATGTCTTCCTAATAAAAAATTCAGGTTTCAGGCCGGGCGCGGTGGCTCAAGCCTGTAATCCCAGCACTTTGGGAGGCCGAGGCGGGTGGATCACGAGGTCAACAGATCGAGACCATCCTGGTCAACATGGTGAAACCCCGTCTCTACTAAAAATACAAAAAATTAGCTGGGCGTGGTGGCGCGTGCCTGTAATCCCAGCTACTCAGGAGGCTGAGGCAGGAGAATTGCCTGAACCCAGGAGGCGGAGGTTGCGGTGAGCTGAGATCGCGCCATTGTACTCCAGTCTGGGTAACAAGAGCGAAACTCCGTCTCAAAAAAAAAAAAAAAAATTCAGGTTTCTTTAACTTAAGTTGCTAAACTGTAACATCCACCCTTAGACTGAGTTGTTTTTGTTGTTTTTTAAGCACATTTCTCTAGTCACTTTCTTCACATGACTCTTGATCATATCTTGTAAGTTACCTGAGATCCTTTCTTGAAGCATAATACAAAAACAGTTAATGAAAATGAATCTATATTAACCACAGTGTTGCACATAGGTTAAAATTTTCCATATACATTATGTCTAAATAATTTTATTATCTATGTTTTTAAAATTGAGAACCTATCCAAAGTTTCCAATTTCTTTATATGTGGAGTGTTTTTGGCCAAGTGATTGTCTTGGGTTAAATGCAGCACTTTATCTTAGTATATCATGAGTATTTCATCATGCTAAATAATGTATATGCCAATAACGTATATAATGTTTTACTACTTTGCTTGACACAAAAGCCAATTTTAAGTAATGCTGAAGTGAAAACTACTCCGCAAGTCATTAAAGTGCACATTCTTAGCAGTTATGTAAACTGTTTTAAGTATTTAGAAAACTATTTGATCAATGATATTGACAAATCTGGTCAAAATACTTGCCTCCATTAACTACTCTTTGGTCTGAACCAGAATTCGGGTTGAAATCTGAAGTGTGTGAAGTGGCTCTTGATGGCATGGAGCCCGATCCAGGCTGGCCCATACGCGGTGAATTCTGTCTCCCACTTCCCCAGGATATGACATCTCTATTTCTTTGTCCAGGAGGAATATATTTATTTTCCCTGAAAATGAGAGATCCTCTAAATCATTTTATTCTAAAAGGTACCAGGCCAATGAAACATATCTAAAAGTCATCTAGGCAGAAGGGAATGCTTGTTACAAAAAGGTTCTACACTAAACCAAACTGCCTCACTCCCAGATGCCACTGTTCTTCCATCTTACCCTGACTACTAGCCTCTGGCCTGTTCCTTCCCTTAGATTCTGCTCTTAAGCACTAAGTTTAACGGATGTGTGCTCACTCTCATCTCACTTGACCTCTCCATGGCTGATACTATCAATCTTGGTCTATCTTCAACATTTTTTGTCCTTCACTTTCTCAACTTTATTTTCTCTGAGATCTCCTCTCTCACTGAATGTTCTTTGGTTTTTCATGTCTCCAATATCAGCAATGCTGATGAAACCCCAAACTGAACTGCCAGTCTCACAGTGTCAACATCTATCACTGGACGTGTCAATTTAAATCACCAGACTCTAAGCTGACTGCCTTAAAGACAGGATGCATCTCTTACTTTAACAAATAGGTAGCAGGTAATTCCCAACAAAAGTTTACGAATAAATGAAAGACCCACAAGTCCCTCAAATGCAATTAACTGCCCAAATAGTCATTGTTTTCCCCCTCAAACTTGCTCCATGTTTCCCATCTCTCTTACCAGTACATCCACTAAGTCACTTAGTTATCAAATAAGCCTCAGGTTCATCTCTGATCTAGGTGGTTACCAAGTTCTCAGAGCTGAACTATTTGAATCCACTGTTCTGTGTCTCAGCCAGTCCTCGATGCCCAAGGGTTTATTCATTCCATCTCCTTCCAACCAGATGCTCTTTTAGCATGACATACCACGTCCTTCAATGACCTCAGTTCCTACTATCAACTGCCATCGCTGCACCTGACACAGACCCTGTGTTCCAGACACATGCAGCAACCAGCCCTTTCCTGGGCTGGACAAATTTTCTCACACAGCCATGCTTGTACACAGCTTTTCATCAAGTGAGAAATTCTCCCAACTCCTCTCTGAGTGTCAAAGACCCTATTATCTTATCACAAAATGTCACCTCCTCAGTGAGGCTTTCTCTGACTCTACAGGTTATGCTAGCTCCTCCTCACTCTGGATATTCCTAGTACTTTGAACATGGCTTCAATCAAGCAAATCATATCGTACTGCTGTGACATTACACGTGTCCCCCACCAGATCGCTATTTTAACAAGCTCTTCAAGACCTTGGATTGGTCACCATGATATACCGACACTTCACTACACAGAGCTTACTCTCAAAAGCATATTTTCCAAGATTACCATAACCTTTTCTCTAACAGAATCTTAAACCAATTCTACTTGCATTCTCTACCTAAGCTACATTAAAGGAAGAGGAAATATAATAACAATACACCGTCTCACACAGACCTTGAGTTGTGTATCCAAAACACTGCATCATGATTTCCTTTAAATACCTAGTGTTTATGCTGTGCCCCTCACGTTCACTGGAATTTCTCTGAACTGCTGTGTATTTTTCTTCCTCACTTCTATCATCATTTTCCAGGGCCACTCGAGCTTTGTACTGGGCACTTGACTCAATTTCCTCGGCTAACTGGTTTGCCCTTGCTTCCCGTTTTAAAAATTCTTCTGAGTTATCTCTTTCTAAGGGCACCCTGAAACATGAGGAAAAGAAAAGCAAAATTAGTACTTTAAAGCCACAGTTTATATATCTATCATAATCAACTACTAAGAAAGTTAAGAGTTTAGAATATAGGTCAAAAAAAAAAAACTGTAAAAGTTACAGTGATCTGTTTATTTATAAATCAAAATTTGAACTTTTTTTGTTACCTATTCTCTAGAGAAACATATTTCAAAAACTGGTTAAACTGTTCACCATAATCTCTGCCCTTGCAAATTTAGCTATTTTTTAGCAACTTAAAAGACAAAACCAAAATTTGTTTAGAGCATAAAAATAGGGAACAGGCAAACTACATTTATTCCGCTTTTTAATGAGAATTTATCACACTTGCTAATAAGAGAAAAACTCTTTCACGTAATTGTTTAACTTAAAAACATTTATTTAACATCATAAATTAAGTTGATGAAAATCAAAGACAAATGCACTGAAATAAAAACAAACTTTTTAAACTTACGTATATGAAGATAAGCTGCTATCATACGTAGACACTACACCATAATTTTCTTCATTATATCGAAACATATCATTGGGATCCCATCCATTAGACTAGAAGAAAATGAAGCTCATTTTTCAAAATGACAAAGTACTTATCCTCTTTCATTCAGTTACAACCAACATCTATACTAAAAATCTAATAGACTACTTGAGCAAAATTAGCTAATTAGAAAATAGAAAAATATTCCTTTAAAATGTTTAAGGAAAAAACTTTTCTTCTACTTATCAGCCCCTCCAGTTGGTAAATAACTATACAACGCAATTATTTGAACAGTTATTTTTAAAGTTTAGAACATTTTAGTTACTTCATAAAATAGCCTTCAGACCAAGGTTCTCTCTTTAACCCCTAAAAGCCATCTTTCGGTAGAGACAGCTGCATTTACCTGTAACCTTCTTGAGATCACTGGTCCTCAGGTCTGTGGAGGACAGGAGGTATGTATTTTACTGCTTTTTTTTTTTTCTCTGTCCCCCACCCCTATTTTACTGTTTTTAAACAATGGATTTCACATGTAACAAGGGGTACTTTTTAACAGCCAAAAATATTTCCAACATGTGGGAGAAAGAAGGAAGAAGACAACGCTTTCCTCCATATTCAAGGATTCCAAGGTGAGACCATGGGACTAGATGGCTGGCAACCTCCCCTTCCTCCTGGGAATGCTCAAATGGGAAGGAAACATGAAATGGTGAACAGGCAATCCCTGGACAAAGTCATGAGAACTGGGCTTTAGAGCTGGTTTTACCATTAGCAGTTGTGAGGCCACAGAATTGGCAACCCTGGATCTCAATACTCTAACCTATAACCTCAGCATAGGTAACTCCACAATTCTACGAGGGAATTACAGGAAATCACCACTCACAAAAGAGAGGCTGCATTCTTTTTTTGCTGGTGGGGAGCTGGGGGCAAGCAAGTTTATTAAGAAAGTAAAGGAATAAAAGAATGGCTACTCCACAGGCAGAGCAGCTGAGGCTGCAAACTTTAAAGTAAAAGAATGAAAAAACTGGGCCACAGGAATATTAATGTCTTATCAGAGAATATTAATGTGTGGATAATCACTTACCAGTGAATATTAATGTCTGGATAATCACTTCTCTAATGTTTTTTCAAGGCTTTTTTAAAGCCTTACTGGTAAAAAGTATAAAGTCCAGTAAAGGCTATAATCCATCCCAGAAGAACGGACTCATCATCCAAGCAATGCTGATGGCAACCTCAATGCTAAGGTTTGCCTCAAAGTTTACCTATTAACCTTCAGTCCTCTGTGCTACTCCAGGTGAGACTATAATGTAATCCTATCACCAGTGCAACTCCTTGTGCCAAACACATGGGCAGGAAATCACAATTACTTATGGAGGCTTTAAAATTATTTAAGTAATG
Source organism: Cebus imitator (assembly GCF_001604975.1). Taxonomy (NCBI): domain Eukaryota; kingdom Metazoa; phylum Chordata; class Mammalia; order Primates; family Cebidae; genus Cebus; species Cebus imitator. The sequence goes on from NW_016107323.1 coordinate 8,528,881, forward strand.
TATGCCCTACATTAAAAAAGCACACAATATAGAAAGACATCCAGTAAAAAGCATCATCTTCCAATCCCACTGTGCATAAAAAACTACTATTAAGAAGTTCTCGGTCGGGCGCGGTGGCTCAAGCCTGTAATCCCAGCACTTTGGGAGGCCGAGGCGGGTGGATCACGAGGTCAAGAGATCGAGACCATCCTGGTCAACATGGTGAAACCCCGTCTCTACTAAAA
>NW_016107323.1:8529684-8530991 GCF_001604975.1 Cebus imitator
GGGCACAGTGGTTCATGCCTGTAATCCCAGTACTTTAGGAGGCCAAAGCGGGCCAATCACAAGGTCAGGAGTTCCAGATCAGCCTGACCAACATGGTGAAACCCCGTCTCTACTAAAAACACAAAAATTAGGCAGCTGTGGTAGCAGGTGCAAATAATTCCAGCTACTCAGGAGGCAGAGGCTGAGGCAGGAGAATCGCTTCAACCAGAGAGGTAGAGGTTGCTGAGATCATACCACTGTACTCGAGCCTGGGAGACAAAGCAAGGCTCAGTCTTAAAAAAAAACAAATAGAATCCCACTGTTCCGCAATGTGCTTTTTCTTTTATTTACTTATTTTTAATTTTTTTTTTTGGCATATGAAAATTTATTACTACAGTGTTTTCCCCATTAAAATTTATGATCTTGGTCTTTCCTGAGGACTTGCCTTTGTATAGGGCCAAAAGAGAAACACTGGCCACTTTGACAACTTTAAAGCGGACTCCAGGAATTTCACCAACAGCATGACCTTTGCGACGAAATTCAGCAACCAGAACTTCATTGTTTTCCTCAATGAAGTTCAAGCAACCATCATTGGGTAAAAAGGCTGTGATTTTCTTGCCATTCTTGATCAGCTAGACTCTGACACACTTCCTAATGACAGAATTTGGCTTCAACTCCTACTTTTTCCAGCACAATTCCTTTTGCCTGAGAAGCACCTCCAGAAGGGTTGGCCTTCAGGGAGGTGCCCAAATGGACTTTCTTGTACTGTTTATCATGCCACTTCTGATCTCGTTGGTGGCTACGAAGCTTCCTAGCAGTATGAAGTCCGTGACATTTGCCCATCCTACTGGCGCCACAGGCCTAAGTGAAAGCGCTTTTTTTAAAAATAAATCTCAGATATCGTTCCATATGGGAACACCATTCTTTTTGGTAGATATGTAGTATTTCAATTGAATGGTGACACCATAAATCTAACTCATGCTATACTGATCGATACTTAGATGCTTCCAATTTTTCACTATTAGAAATAATGTTGTGGCCAGGTGTGGTGGCTCACATCTGTAATCCCAGCACTTCAGGAGGCTGAGACGGGCAGATTACCTGAGGTCAGGAATTTGAGATTAGCCTGGCCAACATATAGAGAAACCTGTCTCTACTAAAAATACAAAAATTAGCTAGGCGTGGTGGTACACACCTGTAGTCCCAGCTACCTGGGAAGCTCAGGCAAGAGAATCACTTGAACCCAGGTGGTGGAGGTTGCAGGGCGCCAAGATATGGCCCTACTGGACTCTAGCCTGGGTGACAGAACGAGACTCCATCTCTTAAAA
>NW_016107323.1:8531121-8533760 GCF_001604975.1 Cebus imitator
CTAGTTGGGCATGATAGCTCATGCCTGTAATCCCAGCACTTTGGGAGGCCGAGGTGGGTGGATTACCTGAGCTCAGGAGTTCCAGATCGCCCTGGGCAATACGGCAAAACCCTGTCTCTGCAGAATTTAAAAGAAAAAAAAAAAATCCTTACATATAATTATTTGCATGTCTTATAGACATATGAAGGAAAAAATAAATTACTATAGGTAGAATGGCTGGAACAAAGTGTATGTGCATTTTTAATTTTAACGAGCATTGCCAGATTCTCTCCAGAAAGCCTCTATCACTTTATCCACCTCACTAATAGTGTAAAAGAAGTCTCCGATTCCCCATATTTTTCATACAGGTGATGTAATATAGAGACTTGAGAACCATCACATTAGGTTATATATGATTCATTAAAGTTTGAAAATTAATAATGACATGTTGCCTGTGTATGTCCAGTTTTATTACTAGACATAAGGTCAAAGTAGGCATTTTAGGCTTCTTGTCTGAAGAAAAGAAGAGTGTTATTATTAAGCTGTTATACCTTAAACATCAAACCCAGATATGTTACAAATTCTGTTTCTACTCAATGGAAGATTCTTCACTCAACTCAAATTCACCTATGTTAACACTGATTTTTGGCAAAAGACTTTGCTTTTATCTCTATGCTCTCTATCCTAAAGGTAGAGTCTTTAGTAAGCATGTGTTTTTATTTTTATTGTTTAGAGAAGAGGTCTCCTTTGTCGCTCGGGCTGGACTCCCAACTCCTGGGCTCAAGTGATCCTCCTGCCTCAGCCTCTCAAGTAACTGTGACTGCAGACATGTGCCAGCACACTCAGCTAAGCACTTCAAGTACAGATAAGGCATTAAGAGAGAAGCAAAACTAATATGTGACAAGAGGCAGTTTAGAAATAGAAGAATTTTGTGGAGAATAATCCCAATTTAAGACCAAGATATTTATATAATGCTTTAATTCCAATGTAACCTAATTATTTAATAATGACAACCTTTTCTTCAGACAAGAAGCTTAAAATGTCCTACTTCAACCTCAACTCTAGGTGAAGTCAACAAACAAGACACCATTTTCCTTAGGTTACCTTATTTGGCAGGGTATTAAAGCAATAACACACTAGCGCTATTCTCCTGCCTCAGCCTCCTGAGTAGCTGGGATTACAGGCATGTGCCACCACACCTGGCTAATTTTGTATTTTTAGTAGAGACAGGGTTTCTCCATGTTGGTCAGGCTGGTTTCAAACTCCCATCCTCAGGTGGTCTGCCCGTCTCGGCCTCCCAAAGTGCTGGGATTACAGGAGTGAGCCACTGCGCCTAGCCTCTAATTTTAATTTTTAAGTTGTTTATTATTATTTATTTTAATCACAAAGAAGCAATTCATGAGGATCCACAAGAACAGGCAGTACTCCTTAACCACTAAAAGTAAAATAACAAACAATTTTCTTTATATATTGCGTGGGAGAAAGTCTCTAGTTACACAACAAAACCACCGCTCTAAATACACTCACTTCAACAACAACAATAAAAACACACTGAAATTACAACCAAGTGATACGATGTCACATGCACACCACACTGACCACAGAGTCTGGCACTAATTACAAAGATGTTACTTACTACATCATTTTCCAAAGCCTCAAGTTCCTCATTGGCTGTGAGTTCACCTGCATCCCAGGGCTCCAGGTCCTTCTCTTTGTGTTCGCCATTCACTTTAGCACTGATAGCAGAGTCAGTAAAAGCATCTGTAAAGAATGGTTTTGGTTGAAAGTTCATATAATCGGACAATTAGCTACACTCACACACATGAATGACCAACAAAGACATATGTTAAAAAACAATTATGAAAAGTGAATTTCACATAATTGTTTAACTTAAAATCTAACAGAAACATTTATTCAACATAATTTTTTAGGCTGATGGAAACAAAAGACAAATGTACTAAAATAAAGGTAAACTTGGCCAGGCTCACACCTATAATCCCAGCACTTTGGGAGGCTGAGGCGGACAGATCACAAGCTGAAGAGATAGAGAACATCCCGGAAAATATGGTGAAACCCCATCTCTACTAAAAATACAAAAATTAGCCAGGCATGGTTGCGTATGCCTATAGTCCCAGCTACTCAAGAGGCTGAGGCAGGGGAATCACTTGATCCCAGGAGGCGGGGTTGCAGTGAGCCGAGATCACGCCATTGCACTCCAGCCTGGCAACAGAGCAAGACTCTATCTCAAAAAATAAAAAATAAAGGTAAACATAAAACTTATGTACGTCAAGATAAACTGCTATCTAAACTGATACGAAGAGCAACATTCAGTAAAAGTATGCTTTCACATTTAATTTAGTAAATAGAATCATAGATGACTATTAGTAAAGGCATTTTCTTCTCATATAATTTTAAGCCACATGAAGCATATTTTAATGTATTGACATAATTCATTAAATTACATTATAGGTAATTATTCAGCCAAGTGACCAAGAAAATTTCTATCAATTTATCTAAAATCTCTTTTTTTTGTTTTTCTTTTTTGAGACAGAGTCTTGCTTTTTTGCCCAGGCTGGAGTGCAATAGCGCCATGTCAGCTCACTGCAACCACTGCCTTCCGGGTTCAAGCAATTTTCCTGCCTCAGCCTCCTGAGTAGCTG
>NW_016107323.1:8534182-8564039 GCF_001604975.1 Cebus imitator
GAGACGGGGTTTCACCATGTTGACCAGGATGGTCTCGATCTCTTGACCTCGTGATCCACCCGCCTCGGCCTCCCACAGTGCTGGGATTACAGGCTTGAGCCACCGCGCCCGGCCGTGGATTTTGTTTTTAACTTTCCATATTCATGTCTATATGCAGTGTTCAATATTCCAGCAAACTCTGTGAAGCCATTCTAAGTGGTTTATCCCCTCCCAGAATCCACTTCTTCATATATAACCGCTCTGCTACAAAGTTCAGGCCCTACAGTATTACCTGTCCTCAGAAAGCCCTATTAACGTATTCTCACTTTGTGTCCTCTTCTCTTCTACTAATGTTATTGAAGAGTACTGACTTATGAGAGCAAATGTGGCATCCACATATTTAGCTGACCATACTGCTGTCTGGCAAAGGAAATTTTTACTAGTTGGGAGTTAGACTCAGCTAAATAAAGGCCCACTGGGCAACAATGGCATTAGGAAATGCTTTGTAGATACAGGCTTGCACTTAAAAGGTTGGATCCATAGAGTAGCACCTACTACTAGCTAAGGAGTAATACTTCTGCTGATATGGCTCCGCTGAGGAATATAAGCTGCCAGCCACTGTTTCCTCCCCTTACTGCAAGTTGCCACTAAGAGGAGGAAAGGACGAATCAACTGCTAAACACACAATGCTCCTGTAAAAGAGGTTATTTCAGAGGGATTTTTCTATTTGCCAATGCTTCTGTAACTGTCATTGTCTCCCCAGTGGGCAAAGTGATACCAAAATAAGACATTTGAGCCAGCAAATTTGAGCATGGAACTTCAAGCCTAGCTAAAATTCTAACGCCTTCTTATCCCAAAGTAGGTGTGGGTGGGCATGGCTGTGTGTACATGCACATCAGGGAATAAAAGCATCAGTGCACCTCTGGGCTTAGCTGCCAGCTCCACCAGCAGCACTACTCCCATTTGCTAGCAATTCTAAGAGCCAAGAGTTTGCCAGGGGAGTTCCCCAGAGTAGCAGGACTCAGCTGAAGATGGAATGGAGTATTAACTAGAAATGGCTCAATTTTGGAAAATCTAAGAGATTCTAAGAAACTAATGCTGTCTTACCAACACCTCATCTTTGCTGAAAGCTATTGATGGCACCAGAAAAAATTATGTATTTTCAAGAATGTATAATGTTCCAAGAAAACATCAAATAACCTACACTAGGACCCTGAAATCCCTTTAATTCTCACAAAACTAGACCAAAAAAACTACACTACAGGAAAATTCCAAACCAGTCATATTATCTTCTACAAGAAGCAACAGAACTGTTATTTTACATGTAAGACTCTATTAATGTTTTAATCATACTAGTTTTTGAAAAGCACACATTTAAGTGAATAAAGCATTTATTTAGATAGAAGTTCAGCATTAAAGATAATACTTTTGGTTCAAGAAATTAAAGCTCTAAGCAGCTAGAGTTTTTATAGAATGATATAAATGGATTTTTTTTCTCACTCCAGAGTATATGTATGTGTCTGTGTGTTTGTGTAAAAATATTTAGAAAAGCTTGACTGAGTCAAGCTGACTTCAAATCAAAAGATCCCAAATGTACACACAAAGTAGCTTAAAATATGTCTTTATGGTACTATTCTAAACAAACTTCTAAAACGATCCCCAAGTAAGAGGCAGTGGAGAAAAGCAAGCAAGCGTCTATAACTTTAGTGACCCAGGCTTTATTCCACTGACCAGAATTTAGGTTGTATTAACAGGAAATTATTAAGAAACCTATTTTTTTCGATGCTACATTTTAATCTTAAATCTTCTGTTTACAATACCAAACTTTAAAAAAATTATTCACAGGTTACTTAGCAGTCTGGTCTTCAAGGCAGAAATGGAGAAGGGGAATACACAGAAGTGTGATTCTATAAAGAATGATATTCCTTGATTTAAAAATTTCCCCAAAAGTAATTCTTTCTAAAGATGAGTAAAGGGCTTAGGGAAAGATGTGCAGAAGTGGAGAGTTAGCCCAAAATGAGGCTATCACATCAGGATGCTGAGAAAAACCCTGGCTACAAGTAATACATGTTAGGCCAACGCTGCATCATTAGCTGGAAGAAGCAAGATCTGGGTATCCATTCTGCACTATTACCAATGTCCACTATCATAAATTCTGATTTGTTTTACAATGGTTAAAAGTTTGGATTTTTGTTTCTATTTCTTTAGAATAACTTCTTTTTTTTTTAAGAGACAGGGTCTTACTCTGTCACTCATGCTGGAGTCCAGTGCCACAATCACTGCGGCCCTAAATTCCTGGGCTTAAGCAATCCTCTCACCTCAGCCTCCCAATTCACTCAGATTACAGGCATAAGCCACCATGCCCAGCAAGTCTGGATTTTAAAAATACTATTGTTGGTATCAAATAGTGTTGTAACCAGGATTCCTGCTAAGTTCAGAAAAAAAACCCACTGGCTCTAATCTACAGGCAACTGTGGGAATTTGCATGCAGCTTTTACCAATGCCATAAGTCAAAGTATATTAATTTTCCAGTATTCTCTATGGTGAGAAACAAAAGCATTGTAAGAGCAAGATGCAAGAATGCAAAGTGACTATTAGAAAAGTGTTACCTGTTTCTGAAGGAACTACAGGCATAGAAAGAAAAAAGGTAAAACATAAAAATCACCAGATGAAATGACAAATAATTTGTTTTTCAATTTATAAAAGCCTCTAGACTAGCAGGCAACGTGGGTTACTCCCTGTATCCCACCTCCATGCGAATCCCACAGCAGTCACCTCTCAACACCGTCGGATTCTGGGCAGAAACCTGGTCATTATGTGTTGGTGGTGCCACCTGGTGGTGGTCATAAAGAAATGTCTAAACCAATGCACAAACCTCTTCTGGGCCAGGAAACAAGATATGTAATCTTTCCTCTTTTACCTCTGAGAAATCATTCAAACTTGTCTGAGAGTTTTTTAAAGGCCCAGAATGGTCAAATAACTAAAATGCTAGTGTTAAACATTAGAATATAAACTTAAATGTATGAAAACTATAAAATGACATAAAAATGGATGAAATAATCATTAACATCAGATTTAACACCAGAAACCCTCAAATGCGCTTCCCGAAAAGTTATCAAAATCCTCAGCTATCCATTTCATCTCAATTAAATCAGGATTTTTTCAAACACTGAAATTCCAGATAAATCTAAAAAATCATATTGTTTTGATCAATTACTATTCCTGTGGCATTTTCAGCTTTTTACGACAGTTTCTCATTATGTGTCATATTATATGTGGACCAATCTATACACTATAAAGTATCAGTATATAGATTGGTATCAGTGGGTGGCAATCTGGCAACTATGGAAGTATTCAGTCATTTTTAGCACTTAGTGAGTACCTACAGTGCACTCATAAGTCTGGATGCGGCAGGGATTCACATTTGACTAGGATACCATCCCCAGCTTTTGCTGTAGGAGCTCCTGGGTGTGACAGACTAGTTACAGAAACGAAGCAAATCTTTTAGAATCTAATGCAATGAGTGCTACAATACAATTAAAAACAAAGTTCTTTTTTTTTTTTTGAGACGGAGTTTTGCTGTTGTTGCCCAGACTGGAGTGCAATGGCGCGATCTCGGCTCACCGCAACCTCCGCCTCCTGGGTTCAAGCAATTCTCCAGCCTCAGCCTCCCGAGTAGCTGGGACTACAGGCACACACCACCATGCCCAGCTAATTTTTGTATTTTTAGTAGAGACAAGGTTTCACCTTGTTGACCAGGATGGTCTCAATCTCTTGACCTCGTGATCCACCCGCCTCGGCCTCCCAAAGTGCTGGGATTACAGGCTTGAGCCACTGCGCCCGGCAAAAAAACAAAGTTCTAAGGAACAAAAGACACTGGCTTTCTAAAGTGACAACGGCAGTCTATCAGCGGCAGCTGATCTAGGTCTTCAAGAACACAAGAAGAAAATAAGGAGGGGGAAGTAAAATGGTTCCAACATAGACTGGAGTGGCACTAAAAATGTGTATCAACATTTTCTGAATTGTACACAAGACCACAGGCTTCCCCAGCAAAGTGGGATGGGGTTAGAGGGGAGATTATCTTTTCATTGCCTACTTACCCATTCCAACTGAATGGTACACTACAAGTACATATTACACCATGTCTTAAAGACTATAATACTCAAGAAGCCGGGCGCGGTGGCTCAAGCCTGTAATCCCAGCACTTTGGGAGGCTGAGGTGGGCGGATCACAAGGTCAAGAGATCGAGACCAACCTGGCCAACATGGTGAAACCCCATCTCTACTAAAAAATACAAAAATTAGCTGGGCGTGGTGGCGAGTGCTTGTAGTCTCGGCTACTCAGGAGGCTGAGACAGAATTGCTTGAACCCGGGAGGCGGACGTTGCAGTGAGCCAAGATCACGCCACTGCACTCCAGCCTGGCACCTGGTGGCAGAGAGAGACTCTGTCTCAAAAAAAAAAAAAAAAAAAAAAACTTTAAAATTGAAGAATAACATAAATAAACAAGTTGGGGATAAGAAACACAGTAAGGGTATAGAATGTATGGATAGGAACAACAAAACCAAGGGCTCAAGTGGAGTCACACTCCTCAGGTTGGAGTGGGTTAGGAGTATAATGACAAAAGGGACTGTGGAAGATGGGGCACAGGAAGCCTCTAGATTAGGTTCTTAGTCTTTTTCTTAATCCATGGGCCCCTTCAACATTTTAGGGAAGACTATGGGATCATATTCAGAATGTATTTAAATTCATAAAATACATAGGAAATCAAAAGAGAAAAATTACACTGAAATGCAATTATCAAAAACTAAAAAAATCTGTTGGCATAGTAATATATGCTTTTTAATTAAAGCATTAAATATTAAGATCTAATAACAGGTGTTTAATAACTACTATAAATTTAAACAAGTCATGAGCATAAATAATAATCTGAAGCAGCATACAGTAGCACATACCTATAATTCCAGCTACTTAGAAGGCTGAGGTGGGAGGACTGCCTGAGCCCAGGAATTCAAGGCCAGAGTGGATAACATAGCAAGATTCTGTTCCTGAAAATAGTAACTTGAGGCCTGGAGTGGTGGCTCACGCCTGTAATTCCAGCACTTTGGAGGCCAAAGAGCATGGATCACTTGAGGTCAGGAGTTGGTGAACAGCCTGGCCAACATGGTGAAACCCTGTCTCACTACTAAAAATACAAAAATTAGCTGGGCGTGGCGGCACATGTCTGTAATCCCAACTACTCGGGAGACTGAGGCAGGAGAATTGCTTGAACCTGGGAGGTGGAGGTTGCAATAAGCCAAGACTGTACCACTACACTCCTGCCTGGGAAACAAAGCAAGATCCCGTCTCAAAACTAACACTAGTCACTTGTGGCCTATATTTCTAAGGGAAAAAAAAATGCTAAATTCTCAAAAGTTAGTGTAAACAAAGATGTAAACTTCTCTTTATACAAGGTCATCAATGCCCTGAATTCTCTACACAAATTCTTTGAGAATCCAAGATCCAGATTAAGAACGTGCTTCTTTGTACTGACAAGCAGGAAGAGCGAGCCTCTGCCATGAATAAAGCAAAATTGGTGAGGGACTGGAAGGAGTGGTCATTAAGGTTTTAGAAATGTATATATATTTTGAGATGGAGACTGACTTTGTCACTCAGGCTAGAGTGCAGTGGCACAATCCCCACCTCCCGGGTTCAAGTGATTCTCCTGTCTCAGCCACCTGAGTAGCACAGATTACAGGTACACACCACCAAGCCCAGCTAATATTTGCATTTTTAGTAAAGATGGAGTTTTACCATGCTGGTCAAGCTGATCTCGAATTCCTAACCTTATGATCCACCCGCCTCGGCCTCTGAAAGTGCTGGGATTACAGGCATGAGCCACTACGCCCGGCCCAATAGGTTTAAGGAAAGACAAAACAATGGTCTGCTGAGTTCTCTTGAGGGTCCAGGAAGAGTTAGAAACCCTACATTCCTAACCAGCCCCCCAGTGGGTCTTATTCCTGTCACACTCAGCAGACTGGACAGGAGTAGACAGAGTTTAAGAGCTAGAGAAGCAGAGAGTGCTGTGAGGGACAAGAAGAGAATAAAAGAGTAAAGGTTAAGATAGCTGTGTAACAGTAGATCTTAGAAAGCATTCTGGAGGAGAAGCAGTTCCAAGTGATGACAGTCATGAAAACAGGCTGCTATAATGCAGTGGAGGTGAAAGGGACTGATGGAACAGAACTTAGGAGGCTATGTTTCCAAAATAACAGTGTTCTCCCAATGATCCACTTGAAAATAAATTATTCCAACATGTACTACAGTTGTCCTTCAGTATCTATGGGGAATTGGTTCTAATACCCACTGAGGAAACCAAAATCCATGGATGCACTCCAACCTCAGCGATAGGGTAAGACCCCCATAAAAAATTTCTTAAAAATTTAAAAAACTTTTCAAAAAGCAATCAAAGAAATAAACATATGTGAACATCTATTATCTGTAAGTCACTATATATATACTAGATACCATGGTCAGGAGGGTGCATTTCCTCAATTCTATAAATTTGTTTTCTAAACTCCAGAGAAGTTTAGTGCATTAGGAGAAGGAAAATATGTTGACAAAAAAAGATACTACACACTGCTTTGTAAAGATGCGTGTTTGGTACATGACAGACATCACTGGTTCCCCAACTGTACTTCATGAAACCCTATGATGTCTTCAGGACATCCCAGAAGGCAAGGGAAAGCTAGGTCGGGTGCTAGGACATCACTAGCTCTTCTCTCAACCAAAGGCTTGTTTTAACTAAGAGTCAGCATGGAACTTCAGCAGAGGGTAAAAAACTGACCTATTCTGTGCTAAAAAATAAAATGTTAAAGTCTGGACGTGGTGGCCCACCTGTAATCCCAGCACACAAGGAGGCTGATATGGGAGGATCACTTGAGCCCAAGAGTTTGAGACCAGCCTGTGCAACATAGTGAGACATGCCTCTACAAAAAATAAACTTAAAAAAAAAAATTAGCCAGGTATGGTGGTACATGTTGTCCTAGCTACTTGGAAGGCTGAAGTGGGAGAATAGCTTGAGCCCAGGAAGCAGTAAGCCATGATGGCACTACTGCACTATAGTCTGGGTGACAGAGAGAGACCCTGTCTCAACAAATAGATAAATATATACAAACATAAAAATATAAGTTAATTAAAAATGTAAAGTGTAACAGCCATTGTTATAAGCAATAAAAACAAACCACAATGAGCAGGGAAAGTCAGAGAAGACTCTAAAAAGGACAGATGTGGGCTTGGTTTTGTAAAAGCATCTAAAATTCTAGTTAGTAGATTCTTTAAATTGGGAGTAAATCCAGGAGTAAAAGAAGGTGGCACAGGCACTCCAGCCTGGGCAAGAGTTGAGCAAGACTCCATCTCAAAACAAAAAAGAAGACACAAAGTTGGTGATGTCTTAACACATAGAATATGCCAGCTTAGTAGGTCAATAAGCGAATTAACATTGAGAAATAACGAGAGATAAGGGTGAAAAAGAGAAGTTCCACCGGGAAGGGCTCTATATACCAAGGTATAGCATCCCAACTTTATTCTATAAGCAACAGTGGCCACTGAAGATTCTGAGCAAGGGATGAGATGATCTAATAAAAAACATGTCTAAGAATTTCTTTATGTCAATGCTCAAGATTGACTAGAAGTGAGAAGGCTGGAGAAAAAGTTATTTAGGAGATTGTTAACAATGTTTGCCTTGATCAAAGAAAACAAGGACTAACGTTATTTTCTATTTTCACTGTTAAATCTTTTGTTATACACTTTTTGAACTTTTTACCATGTGTGCATATATAAAGTTTCAAACAGAAAAAAAAAAAAATCTATGCCGGGCGCAGTGGCTCACGCCTGTAATCCCAGCATTTTGGGAGGCTGAGGCAGAAAGATCACGAGGTCAGGAGTTCGAGACCAGCCTGGCCAATATAGTGAAACCTCATCTCTCCTAAAAATACAAAAAATTAGCTGGGCGTGGTGGCACACCCCTGTAATCCCAGCTACTAGGGAGGCTGAGGCAGGAGAATCACTTGAACCCGGGAGGCAGAGGTTGCAGTGAGCTGAGATCACACCACTGCACTCCAGCCTGGGTGACGGAGCGAGACTTCATCTCAAAAAAGAAAAAAAAAAAATCTACAATGAGATACTACTTCATACTCTCTCACTGGGACGGCTATGATCAAAGAGACAGACAACAACAAATGCTGGTAAGGATGTAAAAAACCTCACACACTGCTAGTAGGATTATAAAATGATACAGCTACATTGGAAACAGCTAGGTAGGACTGTAAAATGATACAATCACCATGCCCCTGAGACGGCCCTGTGCAACACAGTGAGACTCCCACCTCTATTTTCTTTTTCTTTTCTTTTCTTTTTTTTTTTTTTTTGAGAGAAAAAAAAGAATGAAAGAGAGAAAGAAAGAGGAAGAGAAAGAGGTAGAGAGAACGGGAGTCTTGCTTTATTGCCCAGGCTAGAATGTAGTCTAAAAATGGGTATTGAAAACCTCTTTTATGTCAATAATTGTGCTTAACAATGGAGACAAGAAGGAATAAGGGAGGAAAATAACAAACAAGCAGCCAACCAATATTTCATTTAAACCTGTGAAATGCTATGTAATTACTGAGGAGTGATTTACTTCCAATTATGTAGTCACTTTTAGAGTAGGTGTGATGTGGTACTGATAAGAATGTATGTTTTGTGGATTTGGGGTGAAGAGTTCTATAAATGTTTATTAAGTTTACTTGTTCTAGATCTGAGTTCAAGTCCTGGATGTCCTTGTTAGTTTTCTGTCTCGTTGATCTGTCTAATATTAACAATGCAATGTTAAAGTCTCCCACTATTATTGTGTGGGAGTCTAAGTCTCTTTATAAGTCATTAAGAACTTGCCTTATATATCTGGGTACTCCTGTATTAGGTGTGTATTTATTTAGGATTGTTAGCTCTTCTTGTTGCATTGATCCTTTTACCATTATGTAATGTCTTTGCCTCTTTTGATCTTTGTTGCTTCAAAGTCTATTTTATCAGAGGCGAGAACTGCAACTCCTGCAATTTATTTATTTATTTATTACTCTCCTTTTGGTTGGTAAATCTTCTTCCATCCCTTTGAGTCTTTATGTAACCTTGAATGTGAGATGGGTCTGGATGCAGCACACCGATGGGTTTTGGCTTTTTATCCAATTTGCCTGTCTGTGTCTTTTCATTGGGGCATTTAGTCGATTTAAATTTAGGATTAATAATATATGTGAGTTTAATATTGCCATTTGATATTAGCTGGCTGTTTTTTCCATTAGTTGATGTAGATTCTTCATTATGTTGATGCTCTTTACCTTTTGGTATACTTTTGGAATGGCTGATACTGGTTGTTCCTTTCTATGTGTAGTACGTCTTTCAGAAGCTCTCGTAAAGCAGGCCTGGTGGTGATGAAATCTCTGAGTACTTGCTTTTCACAAAAGATTTTATTTTTCCTTCAGTTACGAAGCTTAGTTTGGCTGGATATGAAATTCTGGGTTGAAATTTCTTTTCTTTAAGGATGTTGAATATTGGTCACCACTCTCTTCTGGCTTGTAGGGTTTCTGCTGAGAGATATGCTGTGAGTCTGATAGGCTTACCTTTGTGGGTAACCTGACCTTTCTCTCTGGCTGCCCTTAGCATTTTCTCCTTCATTTCAGCCCTGGTGAATGTAATGATTATGTGCCTTGGGGTTGCTCTTCTTGAGGAATATCTCTGTGGTATTCTCTGTATTACCTGGAGTTGAATATCGTCCTGCCTTGCTAGATTGGGAAAATTTTCCTGAATAATATCCTGAAGAATATTTTCCAGCTTGGATTGATTCTCTTCGTCACATTAAGGTACACCTATCAAACGTAGATTAGGTCTTTTCACATAGTCCCATATTTCTTAGAGACTTTGCTCATTCCTTTTTACCCATTTTTCTCTGATCTTGTCTTCTCGTTTTATTTCATTGAGTTGGTCTTCAACCTCTGATATCCTTTCTTCTGCTTGATCAATTCAACTGCTAAAACTTGTGCATACTTTGTGAAGTTCTCGTATTGTTTTTTTCAGCTCCATTAATTCACTTATATTCCTCGCTAAATTGTCTATTCTCATTAACATTTCGTCAAACCTTTTTTCAAGGTTCTTAGTTTCTTTACATTGGATTAGAACATACTCTTTTAGCTCACAGAAGTTTCTTATTATCCACCTTCTGAAGCCTGATTCTGACAATTCATCACACTCATTCTCCATCAGGCCTTGTTCCCTTGCTGATGAGGAGCTGCGATCCCCTGAAGGAGGAGAGGCATTCTGATTTCAGATGTTTTCAGCCTTTTTGCACTGGTTTCTTCCCATCTTTGTGGATTTATCCACCTGTCGTCTTTGTATTTGCTGACTTTCAGATTGGGTCTCTGAGTGGACCTCCAGCTTGTTGGTGGTGATGTTATTTCTATTTCTTTGTTTTCCTTCAGTGGACGCCCCTCCCCCACAGAGCTGGAACTTCCCGGGTTCAGCTGTGCTTGCTGTGAAACTCTCAAACGTTGGTGTTTCCAATTGCTGTTTTTTTGTGGGGGTGGGACCAGCCAAGCCCAATCACCTGGCTTCCCACCTCAGAGCCCCCTTTTTTTCTTTTCCTAATTGAACAGTCAATTCTCTCCCAGGTGCCCCAGTCGCCCGCTGAAAAGGCGCCGGGATCTATGCAATTTCTCATGCACAGGCTGAAATAGCAGCACTGAGATTCATGGCACTTTTCTGCCGGGGAATCTCCCGGTCTGGTTCCCAGCTTCAGTCCCTCTTTCACTTAGCTGAATGGACGACTGTGCCTTCCCAGAGCTCCAAACACCAACCCAAAGGGCACCCAGTCCCGCATCCTCCACACTGAGAACCGCCGGGCCAGGACACCGGCAAAACAGCCTCGCTGGCCAAAAGAGTGGCGCTGGCGACCCGTGGGGCTCCTCCACTGGAAACCGTAGGCAACAAAAATTCGTCTGGAAGTCTGGCATCCACTCACTCCCTGCGCCTTCACTGGGAGCTGCAACCCTGAGCTGCTGCTAGTTGGCCATCTTGGCTCTCTCTCCCCACCTCTATTTTCAAAAAATAATAAAAACAGCCCAACAGTTCCTTAGAAGGTTCAACATATAGTTGGCATATGAGCCAGCAATTCCCTTGCAGGTGTGTATGTATGTGTAAGTGTGCATACACACCCCCCATGAGAATTGATAACCTATGTCCACACAAAAAAAAATTTTTTTTTTTTTTTTTTGAGATGGAGTCTCGCTCTGTCACCCAGGCCGGAGTGCAGTGGCGCGATCTCGGCTCACTGCAGCCCCTGCCTCCCAGGTTCAAGCAATTCTCTGCCTCAGCCTCCCCAATTGCTTGGATTACAGGTGTGCACCACCACACCCAGTTAATTTTTGTATTTTTAGTAAAGATAGGGTTTCACCATGTTGAGCAGGCTGGTCTAGAACTCCTGGCCTCAAGTGATTCACCCATCCTGGACTCCCAAAGTGCTGAGATTACAGATGTGAGCCACTACACTCAGCCCACACAAAACCTTTTAAAGTCAATGTTCATAGCAGCATTATTCCTAAGTCAAACGGTGGAAACAATGAAAATGTCCACCAACTGATGAATAAACAAAATGTAGTGTACCTGTGTACCTACTTATACAATGGAATATTATTGGGCAATGAAAAAGAAAGAAGTACTAATACATGCTACATGGAGAAAACACACTAAGTGAAACAAGCCTATCACAATGTATATGGCCACATATGGTGGCTCACGCCTGCAATCCCAGCACTTTGGGAGGCGGAGACAAGCAGTCACTTGAGGTCAGGAGTTTGAAACCTGCCTAGCCAACATAATACGACCCTGTCTTTAGTAAAAATACAAAATTAGCCAGGTGTGGTGGAAGGCATCTGTAGTCCCAGCTACTCAAGAAGCTGAGGCAAGAGAACTGCTTGAACCTGGGATGCAGAGGTTGTGGTGAGCTGTGATTATGCCACTGTACTACAGCCTGGGCGAGGGAGTGAGACTCAGTCTCAAAAAAAAAAAAAGAAAGAAAAAAGAGGCTATATATTATGTGATTCCATTAATATGCAATGTCCAGAATGGGCAAGCCTATGAAAATGCAATCAATAGCTGGGGAAAATTGAAGCAAATGGAGAGGAACTGCTAAGAAGTTCACAGTTTCTTTTCAGAGTGATGAAAACGTAACTTGATTGTAGTGATGGTTGTGAGATGCAGAGAATATATTTAAAAAACAAAATAAAACAGGTTGGGAGCAGTGGTTCACACCTGTAATCCCAGCACTTTGGGAGACTGGGGCAGGAAGATCATTTGAGGTCCAGAGTCTGAGACTGGCCTGGTGAGCATGAGACCTCATCATTACAAAAAATAATAACAAAAATTAGCCAGGAGTGGTGATGCATGGCTATAGTCCCAGCTACTCAGAAGGCTGAAGTGAGATCGCCTGAACCCAGGAGTTTGAGGTTATGGTGAGCTACGATGGCACCACTGCAGTCCATCCTGGGCAACAAAATGAGACCATCTCAAAGAAGAAAAAAAAAACTAATTTTCTCCCTATCTCAAATCAATGATTAAATTTTCTGGCACTACGATAAAGTGAGATTAGAAAAAAATTCCTAAGAGAAAAATATATACTACTTAAGTAATAAAAAGCAGTATTTCTTATTTTCCTTACTAATAAATTCTGTTTGTGAGAGGTACAAATAGGGTTCTTCAGTTAAAATTCAAGGGAAAACATTTATAAAACACATCATCTTAGTTTGACTAAGCCCACTAAATAAAAGGCACTGCAATTAGTAATTTAGCTTTTTTTTTTTTTTAATTGAGACAGGGTCTCATTCTGTCACCCAGGCTGGAGTGCAGTGGCATGATCTTGGCTCACTGCAGCCTCAATCTCCCTGGGCTCAGGTGATCCTCTCACCTCAGCTGCCCAAGTAGCTGGGAATACAGGCGCACACCACCATGTCTGGCTACTTTTTGTATCTTTTTAGAAATGGCGTTTCACCATATTTCCCAGGCTGGTCTCGAACTACTGGGCTCAAGCGAACCATCTGCCTTGGCCTCCCAAAGTGCTGAGATTACAGGCATTGAGCCACTGCACCCAGCTGGTAATTTAATGTTTTTAAAGCAATTTTCTTAAACTCTAAATTAGCCAACTTAAAATTTGAACTGAAATTGTTTAGAAATGGTATCACTTAAAATGGTGCTATATTTTACTTCATCATCAACTAAAAAATAATGATAAAAAGTTCAAACTCACTAATCAAGTTCCTTTGAAAGCTGAGTGAAGATCAATAGTCCATGCTTTACAGAATCAAATACACATCAAATTCTACAGCAAAGCCTGAGTGGTGCAAAATTAACAAGAACAAGAAAAAATATGGAAATCCACTTCATAAGGTTTGCTGTATTTAAAAAGCAAGGTGATAGATTCCACGTACGTCATACTAGATTGTTGATTCTCGCACTATCTCCTAAAAAGATCAAAAGAAATTTTTTAAAAGACTCCAATATAAAGATTCTATTTATGGGTGAACATTCTGTTTTCATTTTCTTTATCAGGCTTCTGAATCAGGACCTATTTTAATTGAGAAGGGGGGGAAGGGCTACCTGAAAGAAATTTGTGCATCTCAAAATATGAAATTAGCCCAGGCCAGGCATGATAGCTCAAACCTGTAATCCAGCACTTTGGGAGGCTGAGGCAAGAGGATCACTTGGGCTCAGGAGTTCGAAACCAGCCTGGGCAATATAGTGGGACCTCATCCCTATTTAAAGAAAAAAAAAATTAAAAAGAGAGAGAGAGAAATGAAGAAAAATTAGTCCAATCATTGTTTGAACACTTCTTTATACAAGGTACTATTTTCAGCTCAAAAATTAAAGAGAAAGAAAGGAAAAAGGAAAGAAAGTGATTCTGTAGAAAAGCTAAGACAAAAAATGTAAATTCAGAAATGTTCAAGAATCAAAAAACAGAATTTAGGAACTGAAATGCCAATACTATTAGCCAAGAATAGTAGTCTTTTTATAGCAACTTACTCTCAAACCCAAGTGTGCAAAAGTGTTCAGAATTAGGTTAAGGAAAAGTCAGTAAAATGAAATGAATTCCAATTCTTACAGCTGCACAAATACCTTTTCTATTTCCCTGGCAAATACGTAAAACATTTTAAAGATCCAAATTTTTCTTTTCTAGTACAAAACAGAACAACTGTTCAAGTACACATGCCCACTTAATATTCTTTCCCAGGAGTATGAAATAGAACAAAGTAGAAATTAAACTGAGATAATTTATCCACACTCCTTCTCTTGCTTTACTAGTTTTAATATATCTGCTACGCATAAAACTCCATTGAGACTGTGCAAGGCAAGAGAAAAAATAATATTAAAACCAGATAGTAAGTATAATAGCATTATACAACCCTGCCAGTAAATAGTCTTACTGAAAATGTCCTGGAAACATATGAATTACTTACCTAATAAAGAGTTCAAGAATGCTACCTGTTTTACTTAAACCATCCCACTAGCAGAGTCTTAAGTGTTCTACAATTGCCTCATTATCACTAAGTAAAAGTATTACTCTTTCTCACATTTACCATTCAGCATAAGTTGACAGACAAAAAATCATATTCCACTGCTTTGAATTTCTTAAAAATAAAATAAACTGCATTTCTTAAATCATTACAAGTGAGAAGGGTCACTTTTTCTTATGTTCACTGGCCATTTTAAAAACATTTTTTCTACTTTTCCCAGTTTGTGGCATGTCTTTTTAAATGTATGGTACTTTTGGACACATCTAAGTCTTTTTTGCCATTTTTTTTTTTTGAGATAGAGTCTTCCTCTGTCACCCAAGCTGGAGTGCAGAGGCATGATCTTTGGCTCAGTGCAACCTTCACTTCTCAGGTTCAAGCAATTCTCCTACCTTAGCCTCCTGAGTAGCTGGGATTACAGGCGTGCACCACCATGCACAACTAATATTTTTGCTTATTTATTATTTATTTATTGAGGCAGAGTTTCACTCTGTCACCAGGCTGGAGTGCAGTGGTGCAATCTCGGCTCACTGTAACCTCCGCCTACGGAGTTCAAGTGATTCTCCTGCCTCAGCCTCCTGAGTACCTGGGACTACAGGCCTGCGCCACCATACCCAGGTAATTTTTGTATTTTTAGTAAAAACAGGGTTTCACCATGTTGGCCAGGATGGTCTCAATCTCTTGACCTTGTGATTTGCCTGCCTCGGCCTCCCAAAGTGCTGATTTTACAGGCGTTAGCCACTGCAGCCAGCCTAATTCTTTAATTTTTTTATAATCCAATATAGTAATCTTTTAATTTACAATTTTTTTGCTCTGGTAGTCATGCATATAAAGTCCTTCTCCACTCAAAATTAAGCAAATTCACAGATTTGCTCCAGTGTAGTTTGGGTTTTATCAGTTCTCCCATTAATCCATTTAATTTTATTTTGGTTATCAGTGTTAACATTTCCTATTAGAAAGTAGGAATCTAATTTCTCCCAAGTGTCCCAGCATCATTTACCTTTTCTCCAGAATCAAAGTGCTATGTTTATCGTATAATTAACAAAATACCCAAATAAATTCAGTCTGCTTTGGATTCTCCATGCATAGTCACTATGACAGTTATGTTTTAATTCTAATATATTTTAATATTTGGTAGGGTAAGTCCTCCTTTATGACTCTTGTGGAAAATATTTTCAAAATTCTTCTGTTAATACACATAATCTAATAAACTTTAGAATCATTTTGTCAATTTCTACAAAAGCAGAGGTTACTTTTCTTAATGTTTTGTTTTTTAAATTTTTTTTGAGGTGGAGTCTCACTCTGTCACCCAGGATGGAGTGCAGTGGTGCAATCTCAGCACACTGCAACCTCTGCCTCCCAGGTTCAAGTGATTCTCCTGCCTCAGCCTCCCAAGTAGCTAAGATTACAGGTACCTGTCACCACGCCCAGCTTAATTTTTCTTTCTTTCTTTTTTTTTTTTGAGACGGAGTCTTGCTCTGTTGCCAGGCTGGAGCACAGTGGCGCAGTCTCAGCTCACTGCAACCTCCGCCTCCTGGGTTCAAGTGATTCTTCCACCTCAGCCTCCAAGTAGCTGGGACTACAGGCGCGTGGCAAATGCCCGGCTAATTTTTGTATTTTTAGTAGATACGGGGGTTTCACAATGTTGGCCAGGATGGCCTCGATCTCTTGACCTCATGATCCACCCGCCTCGGCCTCCCAAAGTGTTGGGATTACAGGCGTGAGCCACCATGTCTGGTCAATTGTTTTTTTTTTTTTTTTTTTTTTTGAGATGGAGTCTCACTCTGTCGCCCAGGCTGGAGTGCAGTGGCGCGATCTCGGCTCACTGCAACCTCTGCCTCCTGGTTTGAAGACATTCTCCAGCCTCAGCCTCCCAAGTAGCTGGGCCTACAGGCGCATGCCACCATGCCCAGCTAATTTTTTGTATTTTCAGTAGAGACGAGGTTTCACCATGTTAGCCAAGATGATCTCGATCTCCTGACCTCATGATCCACCCGCCTAGGCCTCCCAAAGTGCTGGGATTACAGGTGTGAGCCACCGTGCCCATCCAATTTTTTTATTTTTAGTAGAGACAAGGTTTTACCATGTTGACCAAGCTGGTCTCAAACTCCTGATCTCAGGTGATCCACCCACCTTGGCCTTCCAAAGTACTGGGATTACAGGTGTGTGCCACCACACCTGGCCTTTTTTTTTTTTTTTTTTTTTTGAGATGGAATCTCACTCTGTTGCCCAGACTGGAGTGCAATGGCATAATATCTCACTGCAACCTCCGCCTACTGGGTTCAAGCAATTCTCCTGCCTCAGCCTCCTGAGTGGCTAGTATTACAGGCACCCGCCACCATGCCTGGCTAATTTTTGTATTTAGTAGAGACATGGTTTCACCATGTTGGCCAGGCTGGTCTCGAACTCCTGTCCTCATGTGATCAGCCCACTTCAGCCTCCAAAGTGCTGGGATTACAGGCGCGAGTCACCACGCCTGGCCAAATACGGATATATTATCTTCAGAGATTTGAGGAAAACTGACAATGTTGTAGCATTAAATAATTCCATTCAAAGTATGGCATGTTTCTCCATTTAGCCAAATCTACTTTTATGTCTCCTTCAGTAGCGTCTTCATAAATCTTCAATTTAACCCCATATCCTATGCTTATTTGTTTTTTGAGACAGAGTCTCACTCTATCACCCAGGCTGGAGTGCAGTGGTGCCTTCTTGGCTCATTGCAACCTGCATCTCCTGGGTTTAAGCGATTCTCCTGTCTCAGCCTCCCAAGTAGCTGGAATTACAGGTGCATACCACCATGTCCAGCTAATTTTTGTATTTTTAGTAGCGACATGTCAGCCATGCTGGTCTCGAACTCCTGACCTCAGGTGATTTGCCAAACCTGGCCAGTTGGTTTTTGAGATAAGGTCTCGCTTGTCACCTAGGCTGAAATGCCGTGGCATAGCCACAGCTCACTGCAGCCTTGACTTCCTGGCTGTAAATGATCCTCTCACCTTAGCCTACCAAGCAGCTGGGTCCACAGGTGCACACCACCACACCCGGCTAAGTTTTGTATTTTTTGTAGAGATGGGGTTTCGCCAAGTTGCCCAGGCAGGTCTTGAGCTCCTGAGCTCAAGTGATCCTCCCGCTTCAGCCTCCAAAAGTGCTGACATTACAGGCATGAGCCACTACGCCTGGCCTATTTCTACACTTTAGATTCTGTTCCCATGTATCTCAAATCAACCTTACTCATAGTACCACATAATATTTTTGTATTGTTTGTCCAAATAAAATTCTATTTTATGCTAAAAGTTTTTGCTTATTCTTTTTGTTTTATATTTAATAAAGTTACTGTTCTGACTGGCAAACGTGATAGGGCAGATAATTTCTATATATTCTAAAAATATATAAAACATGTAACTTTAATAAATGGAAGATGACCATATCTTAATACACATGTAATACTTTTTTACTGTGTACCACAAACTCCTCTGTTTAGCTTTCCATCACATAGTTCCGTTCCACCTATTTATTTCTTTTAATCTCAATAATCTCTGTACTGCCACCATACTGGCCTCAATAAATGCCACTCTCCATTTACTGCTTGGCCCCAGCATGAACACGTATCTGTGCCTTAATAAACCACAGCAATGCTGAGGCTGTAAACTTTCTAATGGTTCAGTTTTCAAGAGAAGAATATTGTACCACTGAGAGTTCTAGCTAGCTCACTAGAATGAGAACTCCCAAAGTCCATGGCCCAAGTCAAGTTCCTTTCCTGCCCAGTGATCTGGACCAACTCAGCTAAAAGACTACCTGCATATCCATTATTTCATCTGTCTACGTACCACAGGGCACCAGAAAGGAGAGGCTATCAATCCTGATAACTTGCCCAGTTTTAGTGCTGCCTACCTGCCACATCTAGAGCCTACTGCACTCCTAGCTACAAGGATGTGCCTACTTAGAAACAGGGCTGTGACGTACCTCCCCTAGTCCTAGTAGAGTACTATCCATGAATAAAC
This sequence comes from Cebus imitator, assembly GCF_001604975.1. Classification (NCBI taxonomy): domain Eukaryota; kingdom Metazoa; phylum Chordata; class Mammalia; order Primates; family Cebidae; genus Cebus; species Cebus imitator. The sequence goes on from NW_016107323.1 coordinate 8,552,719, forward strand.
TTGGAACACATTTAGACTTCTCAGGCCCTTAGGCTTCCTGGATCATATCGTTCTCTGGGATCTGCCTCTTCATCACATGACTGACATAGCATTTCTAATGTCATGCCCTCCAGAAGAGATCCCTGTCTGTTATTTGTACTGTTGCTGATCAGACCAAAAAGACAACCATATAAGAACACAACAGTGCAACACCAGAATAAAACGATCTGTAGAATTTTATATTTCATCATTTTCTAATTACACATTAACACTCCAACTTCTTCTAACTGCTACAATCTACACAATTCGATTTAACACTCTCACGTCTTCCAACTACTAAAATCTAAACAATTCTTTTATTTTTCTTTTTATTTTATTTTGAGATGAAGTCTCGCTCTGTCTCCCAGGCTGGTGTGCAGTGGCAGGATCTCAGTTCACTGCAACCTCCGCCTTCTGGCTTCAAATGATTCTCCTGCCTCAGCCTCCCGTGTAGCTGGGATTACAGACGCATGCCACTACACCCGGCTAATTTTTTCTTAATAAAATCTATATAATTATTCACATCTCTGACTCCATTTTACATTCAATGTCACGCAGGTCAACATTCCATTTTTCTTGAATTCATTTACATGCTTTGGTATCTCTGACTCTAAAAATGCTTAGAATACAGTACATGAACTCCCTAAAGAAACTGTCAACACCATGAAATTACATATAGTGAAGGCACAGTGGTTTGCGCCTATAATCCCATCACTTTCGGAGGCCAAGGTAGAGAACTGTTTGAGCTCAGGAAGTGAAGACCAGCCTGGGAAACATAGTGAGACTCATTGTCTACAAAATATTTAAAAAATTAGCCGGGCATAGTGGCGCGCACCTGTAGTCCCAGCTACTTGGGTGGCTGAGGTGGGAGAGTTCCTTGAGCCAGGAGGTCGAGGCTACAGTAAGCCATGATCACACCACTGCACTCCAGCCTGGGTGACAGAGCATGACCCTGTTTCTTTAAAAAAAAAAAAAAAAAAAAATTAATTTTTAAAAGAATTACATTACATGTAAAATCTGCATGTGTGTAAATTTTTCTAGGGTAAGGGTATACAGTTTCACTCGGTTCTCAAAAGGGACCCAAAATAGATTCTTAGATTTCTCTGTACTGTCCATAGCAACAAGCACAGCAAAGAACACATTCCAGAGCTCTCCAAGTATCTGCTGGATGATGACTGTATTTGTAAGACCACTTGTAACTTTTTCATTCTTTCCATAAAATAATGCTTCTATAAAAGTGTATTAAGGCATTGAGTTTCATTTATTCAAGCACATTTATATTGAGCCTGTACTCTGTGCCAAAGCACTATACTAGACCATGAGAATAAATAACAAGGACAGTATCCAAGCACAAAGAGCTCAAAGTGTAACAGGGGAGACAAGCCTGTAATTTTAATACAACATGGTATAAGGGCAATGATATACACATAATAGGAGGAAACTAGTGTGTGGTAGCTGAAATGATAGCAGTGTGTGACTGTCATGTGGCAAGAGCAGAAGGCAAAGAAACAGACACTGGGGACACACATCCAAGGGATGTGTGAAGGTAAAAAAGCCCAGGAATGCATCAGGGAAGGCATGATCAATAAACATAAAAAATACAGAAAAGGCCGGGAGCAGTGGCTCACACCTGTAATTCCAGCACTTTGGGAGGCTGAGGTGGACGGATCATCTGATGTCAGGAGTACGAGACCAGCCTGGCCAACATGGTAAAACCCCATCTCTACTAAAAATACAAAAATTACCTGAGCATGGTGGCATGCACCTAGAGTCCCAGCTACCTGTAGTCCCGGCTTCGAATGATTTTCCCGCCTCAACCGGAGGCTGCTACTTGGGAGGCTAAGGCAGGAGAATCACTTGAACCCAGAGGCGGAGGTTGCAGTGAGCCAAAAATCATGCCACTGCACTCCAGCCTGGGCAACAGAGCAAGACTCATCTCAAAAAATAAAAACATAAAAGAATAGCAAATCCTGAAAGAGGGTGAAACCCACATTCGAGTGCAGCAATAAAGACAGAAAAAGATTCCAAAAGACCTGGCAGTTAGAGGTTAATGATAGCCTTCAGCAGGATAATGGCTAGAAGAATTCAGGATTAAAAAGAATCCTTTTTAGGTAAGCAGGAAGTGAACAGGTTTTCAGGCTAAAGGGAAGGAGTAAGTACAAAGGGAGATGCTGAAGAGTCCAGAAACAAAGAGTTGGTGTAACAGAGCAAGGAGGAAAAAAAATGGCGGAGTGAGGTGGCTCACACCTGAGATCCCAGCACTCTAGGAGGTCAAGGCAGGTGGATCACCTGAGGTCAGAAGTTTGAGGCCAGCCTGGCCTACACAGTGAAACCACATCTCTACTAAAAATGCAAAAATTAGCCGGGCGTGGTGGTGGGCACCTATAGCCCCAGCTACTCAGGAGGCTCAGGGAGGAAAATCCCTTGAACTCGGGAGGCGTAAACTGCAGTGAGCCGAGATCGCAGTACTGCCCTCTGGCCTGGGCAACAGAGTGAGACTCCGTCTAAAAGAAAAGAAAGAAAGAAAAAGAGAGCAAGGAGGCAGAAGGGAGAGTCAAGGGGATGACTGAAGAAGTTAGCTTAAAAATCCTCTCTACTAAAACCAGAGGAAAAATAATGAGGCCAGGTGTGGTGACTCATGCTTGTAATCCCAGGACTTTGGGAGACCAAGGTGGGAAGATAGCTTAGGCCCAGCAGTTCGAAACCAGCCTGTGCATAACAGGGGGAAACCCTATCTCTACAAATATATACATATATATATATATTTGTAGAGATAAGAATTTTATATATATATATAATATATATAAGCCCTTCTATACATTTATCATATATTTTATATTATATATATAACATACATATTTTATACATGTTATGTATATATAAATTATATTATATATATACATATATGTGTGTATATATATATATACATACACACACACACACACACACACACACACACACACACACACATATAAATTATGGCTGGGCATGGTGGCTCACGCCTGTAATCTCAACACTTTGGGAGGCTGAGGTGGCTGGATCATGAGGTCAGGAGTTCGAGACCAACCTTGCCAACATGGTAAAACTCCAACTCTACTAAAAATATAAAAATTAGCCAGGCATGGTGGCGGATGCCTGTAATCCCAGCTACTTGGGAGGCCGAGAAAGGAAAATCGCTTGAACTCAGGAGGCAAAGGTTGCAGTGAGCTGAGATCCAGCCACTACACTCCAGCATGGGCAACAGGAGCAAAACTCCATCTCAAAAAATAAATAAATAAATTAGCCGGGCGCGGTGGCTCAAGCCTGTAATCCCAGCACTTTGGGAGGCCGAGGTGGGTGGATCACGAGGTCAAGAGATCGAGACCATCCTGGTCAACACGGTGAAACCTCGTCTCTACTAAAAATACAAAAAATTAGCTGGGCATGGTGGCGTGTGCCTGTAATCCCAGCTACTCAGGAGGCTGAGGCAGGAGAATTGCCTGAACCCAGGAGGCGGAGGTTGCGGTGAGCCGAGATCGCGCCATTGCACTCCAGCCTGGGTAACAAGAGCGAAACTCCGTCCCAAAAAAATAAATAAATAAATAAATAAGCAAGCAAGCCAGGTGTAGTGATTTGCACCTTTAGTCACAGCTATGTGGGAGGCTGAGGTGAGACGATCACCTGAGCCTGGAAGGTCAAGGCTGCAGTGAGCTGTGATTGCATCACTGCACTCGGGCCTGGGCAACAGAGCAAGACCATCTCAAAAAAAAGATGGCAAGGAGGAGGAAGATAAATTTGTTGATAAGAGAGGGCGTGGTTAGTTGATGGAGATCTGTACTATTAACCAATCATCTCCTTACATGATTTTTTCACTAAATGTGACAGATATCTGGTAAGCAAAATTCTTCAGACTAAATCCAGTTAGAATGTAACGAGTAAGGAATCTCAGGATATTACACAGTATTAGAATCAAAGCATGCATTCGTTCTTAAGTTTAAGGGACAGAGGATGTTCTGCGTTACTTCACCAAAGCCAGTACAGCATGTATTTTTGATCAGTCCTAAATGCAGCAGAAAATATAATGTAGGCCAAGGGCTGACAAGCTTTTCTGTAAAGAGACAGATAGTCCAATTTTTTGGCTTTGCAAGCTCTACAGTCTGCTAGGATTATTCAACTCTACGGCTACAGCCATGAAAAGAGTCATAGACAACACGCAAATGCATGGGCATAGCTATGCTACAATAAAATTTTGTTTACTGACGAGTGGATTTGCTGACCCCTATTATCTAAGCTGAGAATACTACAAAGATAATGAAGCAGTAGGAAAAAATATGAGAAACAATGGAATAAGGAAGCAGAAGTAAAGCCAAAGAACTAAAATACAGTTGAGTTGCAGTCAAGAGAGAAACATGAATAACAGCGCAACAAGAAGAACAGAAAGAAAATGAAAGAAAAAAATAGAGAAGGAACACTGGAAATAGATGGAAAATCAAGTAAAAAACAAGCAGAGGTAACAGCCCAATTCCAAAGGTATACAGATACAGAGCCAAAAGTGGCTGAAGGCCTTAAGAAGTTCTGGCAAATTGAAGAGAATTTCAGATCCGTCTGCACTGGAATTCAAATAAAAGATAAAAAACTAACTAATTTTCCAACGATAATATGATGGAATCTTCTAATTATGAATGTGTCAAGGGAACCCACAGCTCAGAAGATGTAAAGCTACTTTCAGTTTGTCAATAAATCTAACTGGCACATGTATAACATTCAAGAGTCCAAATGAAACTTATTAATTGTAAGAAGTCACTAAGTCATTTCTAAGCCTCTTGTTCATTTGCATATATGTATGAGTATAACTTTTAAAATTTACTGAAATCAATGATCAAGAACTTAAAAGTCACACTGACCTTACATTAAAAGCTTTCCCCGCAGCCAGGCGCTATGGGTCATCCTATAAATCCCAGCACTTTCGGAGCAGAGGTGGGCAGATCATGAGGTCAGAAGTCTGAGACCAGCCTCACCAATATGGTAAACCCCATCTCTACTAAAAATACAAAAATTAGCCGGGTGTGGTGGTGAGCGCCTGTAATCCCAGGTACTTGGAAGGCTGAGTTAGAAGAATCGCTTGAACCCAGGAGGCAGAGGTTGCAGCAAGCCGAGATCGTACTACTGCACTCCACCCTGGGCGACAGAGCGAGATTCATCTCAAAAAAAAAACCAACCAAACAAACATTAACTTGACTTACGACAACTGGGCTAAACAACAAACCAAACCACATAACTTATGTCACTGCAGTACAATGTTAACATGAGTTAAGAGTGGAAAAGCTAGACTGTGTCCTCACTTTAGCAAGCTTTTCACATTTTTTTTAGATAGAGTCTCGCTCTGCCGCCCAGGCTAGAGTGCGTGCAGTGGCTCAGTATCGGCTCACTGCAACCTCCACCCTCCTGGGTTCAAGCGATTCTTCCACCTCAGCCTCCCAAGTAGCTGGGACTACAGGCACTCACCACCACATCCAGCTAATTTTTGTATTTTGAGTAGACATGGGGTTTCACTATGTTGGCCAGGCTGGTCTTGAAATCCAGACCATGTGATCTGCCCGCGTTGGCCTCCCAAAGTACTGGGATTACAGGTGTTAGCCGCTGCGCCCAGCCAGCAAATTTCTTAAATATGCCTCTGTTTCTTCACCTATGACGTGGCTAATAGCTGTACCTACTTCGGAAACAAGTTGTGATGATTTTGTGAACAAATGTATATAAATCTGTTAGCACAGATTCTGGCACATAGAATGTGCACTCAAATTTTAGTTAATATTATCAACCTTAAGAATTTAGCAGCACTATTACAGAAAAGAATTATAAGATAAAAGCTCAGAAATGAAATCAATTCATCTCCTTTAGGAAACTACAAAGTCTTATTAGTATACTCCAATCATTGATCAACTTCTATTATAAAAAACACTCAATCCATCTATCCATTCAAGATGTGGAAAAGTATTATCAAATGATAACAGCAGAGACTATTTCAGGCAGTCACCAACTCTGAGACAGAAAAGGGACTCTAAAGCAAGAAAAAAGGGCACAAATTCTTTTTCTTTTTTTGAGACAGGGTTTCACTTGGCACCTGGACTGGAGTACAGTGGCACGATCTCACAACCTCCACCTCCCAGTTTCAAGGGTTTCTTCTGCCTCAGCCTCCCAAGTAGCTGGGATTACATACATGTGCCACCACGCCCAAATAATTTTTTTAATTTTTTTAAGTAGAGATGAGGTTTCATTATGTTGGCCAGGCAGGTCTCAAACTCCTGACCTCAAATGATCTGCCCACCTTGGACTCCCAAAGTGATGGGATTACAGGCGTGAGCCACTGCACCTAGCCTAGAAACCACAAATTCTCAAGGCCACAGAACAGAGCCACTCCTGGGATCTCATATGAAACCTATGGCTCACATCCCTGACTGCCCAGAGCCTCACCCAGACTAATCGTAATTAAACCAGGATCTCTAGAACTGAGAACATTTTTGAAAACTCCCTGGGTTTCACATAATGTAAATGTGAACCCAACATTCAGAAGCATTGATTCTACTAAGAATACAAAAAACATTAGATGGCATGAGCTTATAGCATGAGCTTATAATCCCAGCTACTCGGGAGGCTGAGGCAGGAAAATTGCTTGAACACAGAAGGCAGAGGTGGCAGAGAGCCAAGATCATGCCACTGCACTCCAGCCTGGGCAATAGAGCAAGACTCCATCTCAAAAAAAAAAAAAGGAAAAAAGAAAACCATGCCAATTAATAACTCAAAAACGAATTTCTCCGTACTAACAGTATTTCCAAATTAATACTTTTTTTCTTTTATAGAGAGGGCAACTTCTGCCTGGATAGTCTTAACTTAGCTTAGGATACCTGAAGTCCTAAATGCATGACTTAATACTATTTTCAGGATATTATGCACTTCATATAATTGTATAATTCACTAAACCACTATAAGTCTTGAAATAAGACACCTGAAAATACTCCAATATTGGATGTCCTAATCAAGAAAACTAATTTTGTAAATGCCCTCATCCCCTTATGAGTACAGTGAGATTTTCTTGCCTTTTATAATGAACTAAAATTATCTGAGAAATGAAGATATAATAAAAGTAATAAAAATGTAATGACATTAATTTTTAAAAGGAGCAAGGAATGGACTATCACAAACATCTCAAAGTAATATTCACTCTTCCACATTTGAGAAACACCAATTCATCATAAAAACAGAAAGATAACATATAATGTAAATGGCTGTTAGTTAAATGACCTGGTACCCAATAGAGCAGAGAACATTTTTTGTTGTTGTTGTGGCCAATACTCTTTCCAGAGTGCTATGTATTAAACTAAACTAAAATTTTATCTTTCCAAAGTCAACTTTTGAATTTATAACAGTGGAATATTTCAATAGTATAAGTATAAATAATTTAGTGCTCCTAAGCATAAACAAGATCAACTCCAAAGGTAGCAACTAAAAAAAGACTTGTTTCCTTAGATGGGATGCTGAAGGCCTCTTAAGACAAAGAGTTGTGAATCAAACACAAGGACATTTGAGAACATTCAAAAACAGAAGACTGTGCTTTCAATAGCATTTCAAGACAGTTAAGAATACTCAGTACTGTTAGCCTCTGAAAAAGCAAGTCAACTAACAGATGAGAACCTTGCGAAGAGAAAGACTTCTGGTGTATTATTATTTCCAAGTAACAGTGTAGAATAATCAGCTCAACAATAAAAACAGCTTTTGATGAGGTTTAAATAGTAAAAATCAAACTGCACTGAATTACAATTTACACCAGAATTACATATTTCACTACAGAATTCGGCATAAACAAATAAAAATCTTAGGGCTGGGCGCGATGGATCACCTGAGGTCAGTAGTTCAAGGCCAGCCTGAACGACATGGAGAAACCCCATCTCTACTAAAAATACAAAATTAGCCAGCCGTGGTGGCACATGCCTGTAATCCCCGCTACTCAGGAGGCTGAGGCAGGAGAATCACTTAAACCCAGGAGGTGAAGGTTGCGGTGAGATCACGCCACTGCACTCCAGCCTAGGCAACAAGAGTGAAACTCCATCCCAAAAAAAAAAAAAGAATTTTAGAACCAAGTTAAGATTGCCCAGAAGTGGGCCTTACAACATGTTACTGAACGCTCAATAATGCCTTGCAAATGAGTAACAGGAATTCCCACTGTGTTCCTCAATGGACACTTAAAAAGAGACTACATTTTTTTTTGAGACAGAGTCTCACTCCGTCACCAGGCGCCAGGCTAGAGTGTAGTGGTGCAATCTTGGCTCACTGCAACCTCCACCTCCCGGGTTCAAGCAATTCTCCCACCTCAGCCTCCCGAGTAGCTGAGACTACAGGCTCGTGCCACCACACCAGCTAATTTTTTTGTATTTTTAGTAGAGACGGGGTTTCACCATGTTGGCCAGGATGATCTCGATCTCTTGACCTCGTGATCCGCCCGCCTAGGCCTCCCAAAGTGCTGGGATTACAGGCATGAGCCACGGCACCTGGTGAGACTACATTTTTAATATACCTACATAATCGCTTTTAAATTCTCAAAACATCGTCTCATTCTCTGAATGTTTTTTAAATACACGTTCTACTTCTTTACCCTTTTTCATTTTCATTACACAATTGTTTTCTATCAACCATTCTCTACCTTTCTTCCTTAGCTCTATGCCTTGATTTCTTTCCAGATTAGCCACATGCCCATTTATAAACTAAAGCATTATAGGCCAAATGGGACAAGGATTTTCAGCTGAATATAATCAGTAGCATTCTTGACCACACCACTGTAGAAAATGCTTTACAAACTATTTAAGAGATCACTAAAACTCTATTTTTCTCTAAAGTTTTAAATGTTTTCTAACAAAAATGCATTAAAATTCCCATTTTTCTAAAAAACTGTCTTACTTGGGTTATTCTAGAAAGCAGGTCTTTTTTTTTTTTTTTTTTTTTTTAAGACTGAGTCTTGCTCTGTTGCCCAGGCTGGAGTGCAGTGGTGTGATCTTGGCTCACTGCAACCTCCACCTCCTGCATTCAAGTAATTTTGTCTCAGCCTTTCTGGTAGCTGGGACTAGAGGAGCATACCACCACATACAGCTAATTTTTATATTTTTAGTAGAGATGGGGATTCACCACGTTGGCTAGGCTGGTCTTGAACTCCTGATCTCAGGTGAGATCCACCTGCCTCGGCCTCCCAAAGTGCTGGGATTACAGGCATGAGCCACCAGGCCCGGCCCAGATATTTCTTTAAAAAAAAAAAAAAAAGTAAGTTTGTAGGATCACTGCGGAAATCTATGCTTGAATAAATCTAGTAAACCATATTTAGAAAATCAAAACCCACCTCTTTTTGCATAACTGGAGTCCATATCTTTAAACTGTACCACAACAAAGTCTGAACATTTGAACAAAATACTCTCCATTATTTCTTCACGTTTTGGCCCCGAACTGGATTCTGTACTTTTCTCATGTGCAGCATCAAGTACCAAATCACACTAAAATGAAAAACACAAGTAAGTATTCAAAACATTTACAAAATAAAATTTGTTAGAAATTATTTAGCTCATCAAGGTACCAGTTCTTATATGCCTTTGACAAAAATAATCTCAAGAGAACCTGATAATCATACCTTTATTCCCTGACATATGATCTATTTTCCATTCCATCATTTAAAAATCCTCACATCTAAATGTTTTTTGGTGCTATGGTCTGTCTTAAGTACATTAATAATAATTTTTTAAAAGAGGAAAAAATAAACCACCACATCCTCCATTAGTCCCAATGCTTAAAAAATGGTTGACATAGTTTAATAAGCACATACATCAAGAAGTCTTTCTGATTACACAAACCAGTCTATAAAATAATCAGTATTTGAAACTGAGGAGTAAAATCATTCCAAGCGGCTTTAAAAACCAGGTAAAGCACTGACTATGAAAATGTTCTTTCACTATGTAAGAAAAAGAAAAAAAAGTAAAAATTACCTTAGGACTGTATGTTTTGAAAACTCCTTCATATATACCTCCATTTTTCACTTGTACTTCACATTTGGAGCCCTAAAAACATATAATTTATCAAAAAAACAGTATATTACCCAGTCACCAAAGATAATTGTTTTCATTTTACTTTTTATACCTCATCAGGCTTCATTCAATATTAGGTATTTACTAACAAAACGATAAAAAAATTTCAAAACATTAACAATACACTGAACTTTCAAAACTCTTCAGGAGGCTCTACGCAAGAGTTTGCAGTACAAATTTAACACTGAAATCAAACATTTCTGACTCCAGCTACTTTAAGTGACAAAACAACGTACAAAAGACAATCAACTACTATTATTATTTTACACACACAGCAGGGTTAACAAGAATACAGATGTCTGTTGTTATAGGTGGAGTTCCAGGACCTCCTTCAGATACCAACTATACAACACTTAAGTCACTTATGTAAAATATAATAGTATTTGCATATAACTAAGCACATTCTCCTAAATACTTTATCTCTAAATTACTTATAATACCTAATACAATGTAAATGCTATGTAAATAGTTGTCATACTGTATAGTTTTGGGAAGAATGACAAGAAAAACATCTGTACATCTTTGGTTCAGGTGTGATCATACATCTTTTTTCTCAAAAAAAATTTTTTTTTATCTCAGACGGGATCTGGTTCTATTGCCCAGGCTGGAGTACAGTGGCATGATCTTAGCTTGCTGAAACCTCCACCTCCAAGGCTCAAACAATCCTCCCACCTCAGCCTCCCAAGTCGCTGGGACTACAGGCATGCACCACCATGCCCAGCTCGTTTTTCACTTTTTGTAGAGACGGAATTCTGCCATGTTGCCGAGGCTGGTCTCAAACTCGTGAGCTGAAGTGATCTGCCCACCTTAAACTCCCAAAGTGCTAGGATTACAGGCGTGAGTCACTGTGCCTGGCCTTTTTCTCACGTATTTTGATCCCAGGTTGAATCCATAAATATGAAACCCACAGATGCAGAGGGCCAACTGTACTTTTACAATTAGTTATATTAGACTGGATAAAGGGAGTTCTAATCTATTTCTCTAAATCATCCTGACTAAACATGATCTAAGCAATGCTACTTTGAAAATCATTTATCCATATTTTAAACTCATGGACTGACTTTATTCTACCCCCAAGGCAGTTTATCCCCAACAATCTAATAACTTACAACAACTGATGTAAGTATATGAACCATCCTCATATTTGCATAGATTCCATCAAAAGAAATCTGGAATATTAAAAAAAAAAAAAAAAAAAAAAAAAAA
>NW_016107323.1:8565599-8567825 GCF_001604975.1 Cebus imitator
AAAAAAAAAAAAAAAAAAGAACTCTGCAAACTCCACTCTAGGCATTCTATACATCTTTTGGAGGTTTTTCACTTAGATTGGCACCTTGGTTCTTTAGAAAAGAACAAATGACTTGTTACTATTACACATGACAAAAGTACTATTTACAAATGATATGGTTTGGTTCTGTGTCCCCACCCAAATCTCATCTTGAATTGTAATAATCCCCAGGTGTCAAGGGCAGGACCAGGTGGAGATAACTGAATCATGGGGGCCATTTCCCCCATGCTGCTCTCATGATAGTGAGTTCTCAGGAGATCTGACAGTTTTATAAGGAGCTTTCTCTCCCCTTTAGTCAGCACTTCTCTTTCCAGCCACCATGAGAAGGATGTGTTTGCTTCCCTTTCCACCATGACTGTAAGCTTCCTGAGCCTCTTTCCTTATATATTATCCAATTTTGGGTATATCTTTATTAGCAGTGTGTGAATGAACTAATACAACAAATAATTTTACATTTTATACATAGAGTCATAAAAAGCAACACATATAGGCTAAGAACATTATACTTCAACAGTCAAGTTATCTGTAATAAAATTCAAGAGAAGGGATTTTTTTTGCCTTGGCATTTGGTCTGTGGTTAAATACCATGTTTTGGCTACTAATTTTCCCCAATAAGTAACATTAAAGTTACTCACCGTAGACTGAGGCAATCCTTTGTTACTGTTTCGACCTCTGAAAAGATTAAATATTATTCTTATTAAATTCAACAGGCTAGATAAGCTGAAAAATATTTTCAAACTTAAAATATAATTCAATTCAAATGAAGGAGGGCTATCTGTGGGGAGAGCTCACCTAATATTAAGTCTAAAGGCTACCTAAGGATGGCTCTACCTGTACACTGCTGGCCTGGAGACTCAGAATAGGAAGGGGTCACAGAAGGAAGGAAACTAGAAAGAGTCAAACTTTATCAAAATCAAATAAAGTAAAATAGCCTACTGAAAGAAAAAAAAAAAACAAAAAACTAATGTTAAATGTAAATTAATAATAATCATAGCCAGGCATGGTGGCATGCACTTCCTAGCTACCGAGGAGGCTGAGGCAGGATCACCAGAGTCCAGGAGTTTGAGGCTACAGTGGGCTATGATCATTGTCACTACAGTCTAGCCTGAGCAACAAAGCAAGACCCTGTCTCTAAATAATAATTTTTACTCCCAAAGTAACCAATCACTGTTATAAAGAGCTACTCACAGAAGCAAAATACGATTATGTTCTTGATTTAACCAAAACAGTTGACTGACACCAAGTCAATTCCCATATTTCACCCCCATCTATAAAAGAAAAACAGGTCATATGGGCCGGGCACAGTGGCTCATGCCTATAATCCCAGCACTTTGGGAGGCCAAGGAAAGCAGATAATGAGGTCAGGAGTTCGAGACCAGCCAGGTCAACATGGCAAGACCCAGTCTCTATTAAAAATACACAGATTAGCCAGGTGTTGTGGCACCTGCCTGTAGTCCCAGCTACTCGGGAGGCTGAGGCAGGAGAACTGCTTGAACCCAGGAGGCAGAGATTGCAGTGAGCCGCGACCGCACCATTGCACTACAGCCTGGGCGATAGAGCGAGACTCTGTCTCAAAAAAGAAAAGGAAAAGAAAAACAGGTCACATAATTACAACTGTAGGAAAAAAAAATGAAAATAATTCAATTCAAAAATTGAAAATAATTCATTCAAAGCACTTTCATTTCTAAATAATATGTGTCTATGTGTGGACTGTTATAACAAGTGCCTTTCCCTGCCAACTCTCTCCCTCAGAAAAGATGCAGTACACAAAAATCAGCTGTCAAGTAATTTCCAGTAAGGTGAACTCTAGTTTCAAGTGATTTTTAGAACATAATACAACCTAAAGCTTATTCCACTGAAAAAGATTAGGCCCCTTAGAATAGTTTAAAAACATCATTAGCCAGGTATGATGGCTCACGCCTATAATCCCAGCACTGTGGGAGGCCAAGGCGGGCAGATCACAAGGTCAGGAGTTCGAGACCAGCCTAACCAACACAGTGAAACCCCATTTCTACTAAAAATACAAAAATTAGCCAGGTGTGGTGGTGGAATCCTGTAATTCCAGCCACTCGGAAGGCTGAGGCAGAAGAATCACTTGAACCTGGGAGACAGAGGATGCAGTGAGCCGAGATCGTTTCCACTGCACTCCAGCCTGGGCAACAGAGTGAGACTCCGTCTCAAAAAAAA
>NW_016107323.1:8569215-8571758 GCF_001604975.1 Cebus imitator
AAACTCATATGGCCCCCGTACAGAGCTATGTAAGACTTAAAAACATAATCCCCTTTCAAGAAGTCACACTGTTCTTTTTAGTGATTATATAGTTACATCTTTGACTAATAAAAAGTAATTGTTTGACATGGAGTTTACTCAGCAGAACAAACTGTTCAACCAGGAAAATATTATCATATAAAAAGCAGTACAGAGTGCAAAAACCACTTGATTTCCACTGATCTATGACATGGTTGGACATCCAAGAGAAATGCTAGCGTATCAAAGTAGTATTCTCTGAAATTTACAGCAGTCTAAATTCTTGTTTCTTTTTGTATCCATTCAAGTTATTCTTTACTTTTAATCTTTTCATTAGTATCTCAAACCAAATATTCTATTTCATATAGTAACAAACACTGAATCTCAATTAAAAAGGCCAAGGTCACATTTTAGGTCTAAGTATATTTATGGTTGGATAGATCAGGTTTAACAAAACACTAATATCCAGGATTCTATGCTTTTAATAGTTGCTAAATATGAAATTCAAGTGTGACTTAAAATGCCAGTTAAATTAATATTAAAAAAAAGTTCATGTTGGACGTGTTAGCTCATGCTTGTAATCCCAGAACTTTGGGAGGCTAAGGCAGGAGGATCACTTAAGTGCAGGAGTTTGAGACCAGTCTGGGCAACAAAGCGAGACCCCTTTTCTACAAAAATTAAAAATTAGCTAGGTGTGGTGGTGCACACCCTGTGGTCCCAGCTATTTGGTAAGGTGAGGTGGGAGGATCACTTGAGCCCCAGAGGTCAAAACTGCAGTGGGCTATGATTACCCCATAGCACTCCAGCATGGATAGAGCAAGACCGTGTCTCACAAAATAACTAAATAATAATAATACAGAAGAAAAGAAATGGATGGGGTTGCAAATCAAACAAGAATGATATAAGCTGATAACTATTAAAGCTGGGTGACAGGTATGCAGTAGTTCATTTTACCATTCTGTCTACTTTTATACAATTTCCCTGCGTTTAAAAAAAAAAAGTGCGTTCTGATGTGATACAAATATGACAGATCTAATCAAGCTTACAGATTTAGCAGTTCACAAGAAACATTAGGATGAAAGAATATGTTAACTGATACCATGAGGTTACTCATACTTTAAATCCAGAATATATTAAATGAGACATAAAAAAATGACAATTTTGGCTGGGCACGGTGGTTCATGCCTAAATCCCAGCACTTAGGGAGGCTGAGGCAGGCGGATCATGAAGTCAGGAGCGAGACCAGCCTAGACAACATGACGAAACCCTGTCTCTACTAAAAATACAAAACTTAGCCGGGTGTGGTGGCAGGTGCCTGTAATCCCAGCTACTTGAGAGGCTGAGGCAGGAGAATCACTTGAACCCGGGGGACGGAGGCTGCAGTGAGCCAAGATCACGCCATTGCACTCTAGCTTGGGCAACAGAGACATCATCTCAAAAAAAGCAGTTTCTTTAACAAATAAATCACATAGGACAAAAACACCAAGGAAGGAGAACTTATAAATTTTAAAATACATATAAAGCAATGCATAGGCCAGGCGCAGTGGCTCACATCTGTAATCCCAGCACTTTGGCAGGCCGAGGCAGGCAGATCACGAAGTCAGAGTTTGAGGCCAGCCTGACCAACATGGTGAACCCTGACTCTACTAAAAATACAAAAATTAGCTGGGCATGGTGGTGCGTGACTATAATCCTAGCTACTCAGGAGCCTGAGGAAGGAGAATTGCTTGAACCCAGGAGGCAGATGTTGCAGTGAGCCAAGATCACCCCATTGCACTTCAGCCTGGGTGACAGAGTGAGACTCCATCTTGAAAAGAAAAAGTAATGCATAAATTAAAAGTAATCAAAATAAATCAAAAGCAATCAGCCAGGCAGGGTGGCTCAGATCTATAATGCCAGCACTTTGAGAGGCTAAGGAGGGCAGGTCACTTGAGGTCAGGGGTTCAAGACCAGCCTGACCAACATGGTGAAACCCTATCTCTACTAAAAATACAAAAATTAGCCAGGCATGGTAGTGGGTGCCTGTAAACCCAGCTACTTGGGAGACTGAGCCATAAGAATCGCTTGAATCCCAGAGGCGGAGGTTGTAGGAGGCTGAGATCGCACCACTCCACTCTAGCCTGGGCGATACAGTGAGACTGTCTTAAAAAAAAAAAAAAAAAAAATCAAAAGCAGGACTTTCTGATTTCAAAACTTACTACAAAGATAGAACAATCAAAACAACGTGGTACTGGCATAAGGACAGACATAAAAGCAATGAAATACAGAACCCATGGGCTGGGTACAGTGGCTCAGACCTGTAATCCCAGCACTTTGGGAGGCTAAGGCAGGTGTCACCTGAGGTCAGGCGTTCGACACCACCCTGGCCAACATGGCATGACCCCAACTCTACTAAAAAGTACAAAAAATAGCTGGGTGTGGTGGCAGGCACCTGTAATCCGAGCTACTTGGGAGGCTGAGGCAGGCAGATTTGCTTCAACCCAGGAGGTGGAAGTCATAGTGAGCTGAGATCACACCACTGCACT
>NW_016107323.1:8571859-8580821 GCF_001604975.1 Cebus imitator
AGAGCCCAGAAATAAACCCTTAAATATGTAAGTTAACTGATTTTTAACAAGGGTGTCAAGATCATTCAATAAGAATAGTCTTTTTACAAATTATGCTAGGAAAACTAAAGATCCACATGCCACAGAATGAAGTTGTACCCTTACTTTATAGCATATACAAAAAATAACTCAAAATGGATCAAAGCCCTGAATGTAAGAGTTAAAACTATAAAACTCTAAGGGAAAATCATTGTCTTTAATTTGGCAATGATTTCTTAAATATGATACCAAAAGCATGGCAACAGAAGTGATATGGTTAGGCTTTGTGTCCCCACCCAAATCTCATCTTGAATTATAATTCCCATAATCCCCATATGTCAAGGGAGAAACCAGGTGGAGGTAACTGGATTATGGGGGCAGTTCCCCCCAAGCTGTTCTCCTGACAGTAAGTGCTCATGAGATCTGACGGTTTTATGTGTTTGGTACTTCCTCCTGCATTCATTCTTCCTGCCCCCTTGCAAAGAAGGTACTGTACTTCCCCTTCTACCATGACTGTAAGTTTCCTGGGGCCTCCCAAGCCATGTGGAACTGTGAGTCAATTAAACCTCTCTCCTTTACAAATTACCCAGTCTTGAGTGGTTCTTTATTGCAGTATGAAAACAGGTTAATTTTTTTAAAAAACAGGAAAAAAGGACTTCATGCTTGAGCCAAGGAGTTTGAGACCAGTCCTGGCAACATAGTGAGACCCTGTCTCTACAAAAAAAAAAAAAAATTTAATGAGCTAGGCATGGTGGTGCATGCGTGTAGTCTCAGCTACTCAAGAGGCTGAAGTGGGAGGATCACGTGAGCCTGGAAGATCGAAGCTGTAGTGCCATGGTCACACCACTGCATCCAAGCCTAGGCTACAGAGCGAGATTCTGTCTCTTTTTTTCTTTTTAGAGATGGGATTTCTCCATGTTGGTCAGGCCGATCTCCCAACCTCAGGTGATCTGCCCGCCTTGACCTCCCAAAGTGCTGGGATTACAGGCATGAGCCACCGTACTGGGCCAACAAGACCCTGTCTCCAAAAAGCAAAAAAAAAAAAAGGACTTCACGAAATTTAAAAGTTTTGTGCAAAGCACACTATCCAGAGAGTAAAAAGATAACCCACTCACAGAACAGGAAAAAAATGTTTGCAAATCATATAACTGATAATGGGTTAATATCCAAAACATATAAAGAACTCCTGCCAGGCGCAGTGGCTCATGCCTGTAATCTCAACACTTTGGGAGGTCAAGCCAGGCAGTCAGGAGTTCAATACCAGCCTGGCCAATATGGTGAAACCCCATCTCTACCAAGAATCAAAAAAAAAAATTAGCCAGATGTGGTGGTGCGTGCCTGTAATCCCAGCTACTCGGAAGGCTGAGACAGAAGAATCGCTCGAACCTGGGAGGCAAAGGTTGCAGTGAGCCAGGATTGTGCCAATGCACTCTACCCTGGGTGACAAAGTGAGACTCCATCTCAAAAAACAAAACAAAACAAAACAAAAGCAAATGAACAAACGAAAAAGAACTTCCACAACTCAAACAACCCAATTCAGGAGGCTGAGGTGGGAGGATTGCTTGAGCCTCACAATTTGAGTCTAGGCTGGGCAACATAGTGAGATCCCATCTCTTTAAGAGAAAAAAAAGTTAATATACATTTCTCCAAATGAGTTACCTAGATGACCAGTAGGCACATGAAAAGTTCACTATCATTAATTGTTAGGGAAATACAAATCAAAACCACAATGAGATACCACTTCACAGCTACTAAAATTCCAATTACCAAAAAAAACCCAGAAAATAAGTGTTGGCAAAGATGTAGAGAAACTGGATCCCTTGTGCACTGCTGATGAGAATGTAAAATGGCACAGCCAGTATGGAAAACTTACAGCAGTCCTTCAAAAAATTAAACACAGAAATACCATATGACCCAGCACTGCATTTCTGGTTATATGCTGAAAAATAATGACTTGAAGACATACCTGTACACCTACATTCACTACGGCATTATTCACAATAGCCAAAAGGTAAAAACAAATGTCTGTTGACAGAGTAGTGGATCAACAAAATGTGGTACATCTATACAATGAAAAAAGTTAATATAAAAAAGTTAATATACATTCAGCTACAAAAATAAATGAAGTTCTGAAACATGCTATAATGTAAATAAATCTTGAAGGCATGCTAAATGAAGTCAGACACAAAAGAAAAAGTATTGTATAATTCTTCTACTTACATGAGATATCTAAAAGTAATCAAATTCATAGAGACAGAAAGCAGAATGGCAGTTGCCAGGGAATACAGATGGGAAGAACAGGGAACAACCGCTTAATGGATACTAGTTTTCTTTTTGAGATGATAAAAATGCTTTGAAACTTAATACAGGTGGTAGTAACACACAACGTAAATGTATTTAATACCACTTCATAGGCTGGGCGCAGTGGCTCATGCCTGGAACCCCAGCACTTTGAGAGGCCAAGGCAGGCAGATCATGAGGTAAAGAGATTGAGTCCATTCTGGCCAACACGGTAAAACCCTGTCTCTACTAAAAATACAAAAATTAGCTGGGTGTGATGGTGTGCACCCGTAGTCCCAGCTACTTGGGAGGCTGAGGCCGTAGAATCACTTGAACCCAGGAGGCAGAGATTGCAGTGAGCCAAAATCATGCCACTGTACTCCAGCCTGGGCAACAGAGCCAGATGCCACCTCAAAAAAACTTGATACACTTAAAATGTTTAAAATGGTATATTATTCTACCATAATTCAGGAGAAAAAAAAACTCTGAATCTCTTCCCAAAGAAATTTCATTGGCAACAAGGTATAAAGGAGTTCATGATGCTTTCAAAAACACTGAAGGTTGTGGTCAAAGGCACTTGGTAGGAGGAGCACTGGCAGAATCATTGGAGATATGTACTCAATTGTAGGTTGGCTAGTTTCCTTAGTTTGGTGGCCAGAACTAAGGAAAGAGAGCTGGGAGGAGCCCTCTGTGGATCAGAACAAATTTCAAACACTGATCTCAGAAACCATCCCTTCAAAGAAGCTCAAATTTGATCAGATCAGTTTGTGGAGCAGTTTATGCCCCAAAGCATCACTGAAAACAGTGCAGACCCTCCATATCTGCAGGTTTCATACCCTCAGATTCAATCACTTTAGATTAAAAGCATTTAAAAATAAATAATAAAAACAACACAAATAAAAAACATATAACTATTTACCTAGTATTTATATTGGATTAGGTATTATAAGTAATCTAAAAATGACAAAGTATACAGGCAGATGTGCACAGGTATATGCAAATACTATGCCATTTTATGAGGGACTTAAAGCATCCATAAATTTCTAAATCCAATGGGGGGGTCCTGGGACCAATCCCCCAAGGACACCAAGAGATGACTATATAGTATCATCTAGTAATTAATATAGCTTAACAGCTGGGTACAGTTAGGAAAAGAGACAAAGCCATGCCAAAATCACTGTGATTCGGCCAGATGCGGTGGCTCACGCCTGTAATCCCAGCACTTTGAAAGGCCAAGGCAGGCAGATCACGAGGTAAAGAGATTGGGACCATTCTGGCCAACATGGTGAAATCCTGTTTCTATTAAAAATATAAAAATTAGCTGGGTATGGCGGCACGCACCTGTAGTGCCAGCTACTCGGGAGGCTGAGGCAGGCAAATCACTTGAAACCAGGAGGTGGAGGTTGTAGTGAGCTAAGATCGCACCACTACACTCCAGCCTGGCAACAGAACACTCCATCTCAAAAAAGAAATCACTGTGATTCTAGAGTGATGGCTGGCAGACCCAAGGCTGCAGCCCAAGAAAAGCAGCCTCAGAGGCACCACACTGTATAGAAAGGAAAGATGGACAGACCACTGTACAGAAAGGAAAGAAGGACAGACCACTAAAATCATTCAGCCAGTCTTTAGAGAAATAGGCAAATAACAGTAACCACCACCACCCCCGACCACAAGTTGGTGAGGACCAGTATCCAGAGTTGCTACTATACATTATTCAAAATGGTTTTTAGGAAAAAAGACAAACTAAGACACAGAAAAGTATAACTCCACCCACTGGAAAAAAAAAATAGGCAATAGAAATTACTTGTATAACCAGATGTCTGACTTAATAAAAACTTCAAAAGTAGTCACTATAAATAGGTTCAAAGAACTAAAGAAAACTACGATTAATGCAGTATAAGAAGGTATGATTATCATATTGCATCAAATAAAGAATGTTAAGGCTGGGTGCAATGGCTCATGCCTGTAATTCCAGTGCTTTGGGAGGCAGAGGCGGGCGGATCATGAGGTCAGCATTTCAAAACCAGCCTGGCCAACATGGTGAAACTCTGTCTCTACTAAAAATACAAAAATTAGCCAGGCATGGTGGCAGGTACCTGTAGTCCCAGCTACTCAGGAACCTGAGGCTGGAGAATCACTTGAACCCAGGAGGCAGAGGCTGCAGTAAGCCAAGACAGCACCACTGCACTCCAGCCTGGGGGTGGGGGTAGAGCCAGATATAGGTGATGGGGATGGAGGCAGCAAACCACATTGCCATGTACGTACCTATGCAACAATCCTGCATGTTCTTTACATGTACCCCAGATCCTAAAATGCAATAACATATATATATATTTAAAAAATAAAAATAAAAGAAGAATGGGAAATGATAAATAAGAAGCTTAATATAACAAGAGCTACAAATATATACTTGTTTTCCTTCCTTCTCTCAGCTTTGTTAAAAGATAAAATAGTTATTACTGGGTTGTGACTTTTTTTTCTTTTGAGATGAAGTCTCGCTCTGTCACCCAGACTGGAGTACAGTGGTGCAATCTCAGCTTACTGCAACCTCCGTTTCCCGGGTTCGAGTGATTCTTCTGTCTCAGCCTCCTAAGTAGCTGGGACTACAGGCGTCCACCACCACGCCTGGCTAATTTTTGTATTTTTAGTAGAGACAGGGTTTCACCAGCTGGTGCTCGACTTACGACCACGATTGGTTCCGACAGACCGGTCGTAACACGATTTGGTCGTTAAGTTGAGAAGGCTATATGCATGTGGAGATGGTAGTGCTGCCGGAAGCTGGTCCACACTGTTGTACGCCCAGCTGGGCAACATTTGCGCTGCCAAACGCGGAGCAGTCGTGGCTAGCGATTGTGGTCATAAAGTCGAATGGTCGTAAGTTGCATAGGTCATAAGTCGATCAATACCTGTATTGGCCAGGCTGGTCTGGAACTCCTGACCTTGTGACTCCTGACCTTGCGGTCCTCCCACCTGGGCCTCCCAAAGTGCCAGGATTACAGACATGAGCCCAGCCTCCACCCACTTTGTGTTATTATTGGCAATATACTACATTTTTTGTGTGTGACATTTATAACATGTATAACAATATAACCAGAAAAATGGGGAAAATAAAATAGATTTGCATTATCTTTATCTGACTGTAATTTAAGTCAGTATAAAGTTAAAGTTGTTTAGATTAAGATATGTATATAGTAAGCCCAGAATAACCACTCACTAAAGAAGTAGCTCCCAAAAAAAAATCCTAGAAAAAAAAAAAATTTCGGTTGGGCACTGTGGCTCAGACTGTAATCCTAGCAATTTGGGAGGTCAAAGCAGGTGGATCAAGTGAGATCAGGAGTTCAAGACCATCCTGACCAATACAACCAATATGGTGAAACCCCTAGAAAACCTGCCTCATGTGCCATCATCTCTTATCTCAATATCAATCTGGTAATTGAATTCCAATTAATAAATGTAGACAAAATAATGGAAGAAACGGGCATCACCACTTGGTAACACCATAGTAAATAACTGTTTTAGGCAAAAGTGTCCATTGATGCTAAATACAGTAAGGAAAAGTGGAAACAAAATATTTATATAACCACAAAGTAACTCCCCACAAGATACTGATGAAATGACAAAGTGAAAAATAACTTTATAGTAAAGGAACTTAGTAGATACAACCCTAATCAAGTGATCAAAGTTAACAGCCTCAGTAATGGGACAAATATATTTAATGCACTTTCTGACATCATGCAATGAGAAAAACACACAAATCATTTCTGTTGTATTCCTGCCAAAAATAAAAATCTGAATCTAATCATAAGGAAACCTCAGATATACCCTAATTGAGAGATAGGCTATAAAATACCCTGTCATCTTCAAAAGTGTCAAGTCATAAAAGACAAAGGAACTGCTTCAGATTAAAGGAGACCAAAGACACATGACAACTGAAGGCAACAATCGTGAATTGGTTCTTGGACTGGGGGAAAAAAAGAAATATATATATTTATACATATATGTAGAATGTATGTATTTACTGGTTCTTGAATCAGAAAATGTTGATTTGCTGATGTTTTAAAGGACATTAGAAGAAAAGTTCTGTAGATAGGATAATAGTTTGACACAATTATTAATTTCCTTATTTTGATAGCTGTACTGTGGTTTTGAAATAGAATGTCCTTGTTATTAGGAAATACACTTCCAAGAATTTAGGGCTAAAGAGGCATTATATCTCTCATACGTTTAATAAGATAATTTTTATTTTATATTAAATCTTATAAATACCAATACAGAGAAAATTTAGAGGTGAATTTGGTAAAATGTTTCTTGAAAAATAAATGTGAAAGAGAATTCTTTATAATATCTTTGCAATTTTTCTAAAAGTCTAAAATTATGTGTAAGTAAAATGTTTTTAATTGGGAGACTATAAATGATGTGATTTATTAACTCTCTTTAATGCACTGTCCAAAGTATTTTTTTATAATACTTAATCCTACTCAGCCTTGAAACTCAAATGCCACCTTCTCTTACTCCTCAACTGTTAGTTAGAAATAGAAAAAAAGAAGGGGAAAAAAAAAAGAAACTCAAATGTCACCTTTTCAAGAAGGCTTCCTTAGATTATTTATCTCAATCAAATACATGGTGCTGTTTTCAACTCTCCAGTTTAGAACTGTATTATAATTACTACTGTACCTGTCATATGCCCACTACTTAGGGCCATCACCAGACCATTTTATGCTTCTGTGCAAATCAGAAAATGATGCCTCTTTCAGGGGGTCATAGACCCATATTAGAGAAAATGGTAACGTTGGTGGGCAGTGTCTTTGTGAAAATTAAAAGAAGGTACCAGAAGCACATAGATATAGCCCCCAAAGGCACATTCTGTGGCCAAAGAAAACACCTTGATTTCAACATCCATTCACACTTGGTCAGGAGTTCTTAGACAAATGAAAACCTGAACAACCAAGCTTGACAGAAAGTATCTTATTTTTCTACCACTACCAAAATCAGCAGAAGAATCACGCCTCATATGATATATACTTAGTAAATATCTAATGAATTAACAGCCCATTCCGAACAGGCGAAAGAAAAAAAAGAAGAAATGGTAAATAATCTTTCAAAGGAATCAATCTTTAAATCAGGGGTCAGGAAACTACAGCCCACAACCTCTTTTGGTCTGGATTCTGGGCTAAGAATGATTTTTAAGTTCTTCAAAGGTTGCTTATGGTAAAAGGAATCTGAAGTGAAATGGAAAAAAAAAAAAAAAAAGGATTTTTTAAAGAAAAAAGGATATGCAACATAGTTACACAGCCTTAAAGCCTAAAATACTTATTATCTGAGACTTTACATAAAACGTTTGCCCATCCTTGCACTGAAGAAAAAAAAAAAAACACGTAACTACAACAGCAATACAACAATAAAAAATCAAGCAGAGCTAGGTGCAGCAGTGCACCCTACCGTCTCAGCTACTCAAAAGACTAAGGTGAAAGGATCGCTTGAGCCCAGGAATTAAAGGCCAGTCTGGGCAACATTATATATAAGATCCTGTCTTTTAAAAAAATGAAAGATAAAGTTGCTTATTATTTTACACGAACCAGTATTTACTATTTCTGGCAAAGACCAGAAAACCTGCTAGGCAAATTCCATAACACCTGTAACACTCCAGCACTACTACTACTTTCTTTTTTTTTTCCTTTTTTTTCTATTGACAGGTTCCCACTAAATTGCCCAAGCTGGTCTCCAGCTCCTGAACTCAAGTGATCCTTCTACCTCAGCCTTCCAAACTGCTGGGATTACAGGTATGAGCCACCTCGCCCAGCCTCCAGTACTTACTTCTAAAATAAACTGTCGGATAGCATTAAATTCTTTTCATGGAAGTTTTATGTACTTATAAGTAAGAAATATCTTGAAAGTCCCCATGTTCTTCTCCTTTAAGTAATGTTTTATATTAAAATTTAAGATTGATCCACCTAACTGGAAAAAAAAAAAAAGGTATTTTACTAGTGTACATTTGATGGCAATGCATGCACACCTTGTTTTATTCTACTTTGCTTTACTGAAATTAACAGATGCTGCATTTTTGGCAAACTTAAGATCTGTGGAAACCCTGAGTCAGGCAAGTTCATTAGTGCCATTTGTCCAATAACGTGCTCTCTTTACATCTCTGTGTCACATTTTCATAAATCTCACAATATTTTCAAACTTTTCCACTATTATTGTATCTGCTATGGTAATCTGTGATTAGCAATCTTTGACATTACCACAAACTGTTCATATAAGACAGCAATCTCAATAAATGTGTGTTACAACTACTCCACAAACCAGCAGTCAGCCTCTCTCCTTTCTCCTCTTGCCTCCCTATTCCCTGAGACACAATATCGAAATTAGACCAATCAAGCTAATTTTTGCATAGTGGCTCACACCTGTAATCCCAGCACTTCGGGAGGCCAAGTCAGGCAGATCATTTGAGGCCGGGAGTTCGAGACCAGCCTGGCCAACATGATGAAACCCCATCTCTACTAAAAATACACAACTTAGCTGGGTGTGGTGGTGGGCGCCTATAATCCCAGCCACTTGGGAGGCTGAGGCAGGAGAACTGCTTGAGCCCAGAAGGTGGAGGTTGCAGTGAGCAGAGATCATGCCACTATACTCCAGCATGGGCAACAGAGACCTTGCCTCCGAA
>NW_016107323.1:8580841-8588512 GCF_001604975.1 Cebus imitator
AAAAAAAAAAAAAAAAAAAAAGGAAGAAAAAAAAAAGAAAAGAAAGGAAAATAAATTAGGCCAATTAAAAGCCCTACAGTGGCCTCTAAATGTTCAAGTGAAAAAGAAAGAGTCACATGTTTCTCATGTTAAATCAAAAGCTAGATGCATCAAAAAGCAAATATAGGCTAAAAGCTAAGCCTCTTGTGCCAGTTAGCCAAGTTTGAAGGCAAAGGAAACATTTTTGAAGTAAATTAAAGTACTACTCCAGTGAACACATATAGAAGACAGTTAAACAGCCTTATTGCTGATATGGAGAAAGTTTTAATGGTCTAGACAGAGAATCAAACCAGCCACAACCTTCCCTTAAGCCAAAGCTTATTCCACAACACCTCCCGAACTCTTCAATACCATGAAGCCAGAGAGAGGTGAGGAAGCTTCAGAGAAAACTTGGAACCTAGCAGAGGTTGTTGCTACATGGGGTTGAAGGGAAGTAGCCATCTATATAATATAAAAGTGCAACGTTTACATACAAGGTGGAGTCCAGTGGCAAAAAGAAAAAAAAAATTAAAAAAAAAAAGGACAACATAAAGCCCCAAATGCTGATGGAAAAGGTGCAGCAAGTTATCCACAGGATCTAGCTAAGTTCACTGATGAAGGTGGCTACACAAAACAGCAGATTTTTTTTGTTGTTTGTTTGTTTGTTTTAAGACGGGGTTTCACCATGTTGGTCAGGCTGGTCTTGAACTCCCGACCTCAGGTGATCCGCCTGCCTCGGCCTCCCAGAGTGCTAGGATTACAGGCGTGAGCCACCGCGCCCAGCCTAAACAGCAGATTTTCAATGCAGAAAACAGCCTTCTATTGCAAGAAGGTGCCATGCAGCATTTTTTTTTTCCGAGACTGAGTCTTGCTCTGTTACCCAGGCTGGAGTGCAGTGGCACAACCTCGGCTCACTGTAACCTCCGCCTCCTGGATTCAAGCAATTCTCCTGCCTCAGCCACCCAAGTAGCTGGGATTACAGGTACCTACCACCACACCCGGCTAATTTTTGTATTTTTAGTAGAGATGGAGTTTCACCATGTTGGCCAGGCTGGTCTCGAACTCCTGACTCCATGATCCGCCCACCTCAGCCTCCCAAAGTGCAGGGTTTACAGGCATGAACTACTGCGCCCAGCCACCATCTAGCATTTCCATAGCTAGAAAAACAACATGCCTGGCTTCAAAACTTCAAAAGACAGGCTCTCTTATTAGGGCTAATGCACCTGGTGACTTTAAGGTAAAACTAATGTTCATTCGGCATTCTCGAATTATGGTAAATCTATTCCCTCTATAAACAGAACAAAGCCTGGATGACAGCATTTGTTTACAGCATGGTTTGCTGAATGCTTTAAGCCCACTGTTAAGCCTTACTGCTTAGAGAAATTTAAAAAAAAAAAAATCCTTTCAAAATATTACTGCTCATTGCCAGACATGGTAGCTCATGCCTGTAATTAAAGCAGTTTGGGAAGCTGAAGCGGGTGGATGACTTGAGGCCAGGAGTTTGAGACCAACCTGGCCAACATGGTAAAACCCTGTGTCTACTAAAAATACAAAAAAATTAGCCAGGCGTGGTAACAAGAACCTGTAATCCCAGTTACTTGGGAAGCTGAGGCATGAGAAATGCTTGAACCTCAGAGGGATAGGTTGCAGTGAGCTGAGAACATGCCACTGCACTCCAGGCTGGGCAACAGAGTGAGACTCTGTCTCCAAAAAAAAAAAAAAAATTACTCCTCATTGACAATGCATCTGGTAACCCAAAAGCCATGATGGAAATGTACAAGGGCATAAATGTTTTCATAACTGCTAACACAAGAATCAGTCCATAGCCCATGAATCAAGGCATAATGTTGATGTTCAAGTCATATTATTTAAGAAATACATTCTGTAAGGCTACTGCTGCCATTCATAGACAACCTCTGATGGATCAGGATAAAATAAATTGAAAACTTTCTGAAAAGTATTCACCATTCTAGATGCCATTGAGAATGACATCCATGAGTATGAAAGGAGGTTAAAACGTCAACATTAACAGGAGTTTCAGAGGAAACTGCTTCTAATCCTCATGAATGACTTTGAGGAGTTCAAGACTTCAGTGGAGGAAGTAACTGCAGATGTGGTGAAAAAAAGCAAGAGAACTAAAATTAGAAGTGGGGTCGGAAGATTTAACTGAATTGCTGCAATCTCATGACAAAACTTGAATAGATAAGATGTTGCTTCTTATGGATAAACAAAGTGGTTTCTTGAGATGGAATCTATATATGATGAGGATGTTGTGAGGAATGTTGAAATGACAACAAAAAATATTCCAGAATCGAGCCGGGCGTGGTGGCTCATGCCTGTAATCCCAGCACTTTGGGAGGCAGAGGTGGGCGCATCATGAGGTCAGGAGTTCAAGACCAGCCCGGCCAATATGGTGAAACCCATCTCTACTAAAAATACAAAAATCAGCTGGGCATGGTAGCATGCACCTGTAGTCCCAGCTACTCAGGAGACTGAGGCAGGAGAATCACTTGAACCCAGGAGGCAAAGATTGCAGTGAGCTGAGATTCTGCCACTTGCACTCCAGTCCAGCTGGGGCAACAAAGCAAGACTCCATCTCACAAAAAAAAAAAAAAAAAAAAAAAAACAGTTCCAGTAACAGCTGGGCATGGTGGCTTACACCTGTAATCCCAGCACTTTGGGAGACCAAGGCGGGTGGATCCTCTGAGGTCAGGAGTTCGAGACCAGCCTGGCCAACATGGTGAAATCCCCTCTCTACTAAAAACACAAAAATTAGCCAGGCGTGGTGGCACATGCCTGTAATCCCAGCTATTCAGGCGCCAGGGTCCATCCCACAGACCCCAGCCGGGGCAGGAGAATCGTTTGAACGTGGGAGGCAGAGGCTGCAGTGAGCCGGTATCATGACACTGCACTCCAGCCTGGGTGACAGAGCGAGATTCCGTCTCAAAAAAAAAAAAAACAACATTTGGGGGAAAAAAACATGCAATGTCTATTGGTACTGTCACCATACAATATAATTATAGAGCTTCACGCCTTTTTATTTTTCACCATTCTGCTCATTCATCCCCGTTTTTCGACACCGCTCCTCTACATGTCCTTAACTAGTTTCTAACACTATTTCAACGATGCCCGGGTAACAGACTTTTTTTTTTTTTTTTTTACATGACCAAAATATTTCATTGATCTAGGTTTCTAGAATCAGACTAATTGTATAGATGTAACTAATTTTCTTTGGCATAAGCGTACTACATACTTGTAACCCCCTTACAGTAAAGCTGTAAGAATGCTCTTCCCTCCAGCTATCCACACAGCTGGCTCTTTCTTGTTAGTTACCAACTTAAATGTTACCTTCTGAGAGAGGCCTTCTCAAACTATCCCATCTACAGCAGCTCCCCAACTACTATTGTGTCTATCTGTGTTAATACTTAAGTAACTAATATTTAGTACATCAATTAGACAATTAACTAAAATCTATAAATTTAGTTCCACCTCTTAAGATTAACTCCAGTGAGCCATTTTGTTCTTCCCATTTCAGGTGATTTTTTTTTTTTCCAAATTATTATTAGAAAAGGAAATCCTATACCACTTATTGAATATTTCCTCCCTAAAAAGGTGAGTCAAATGAGGCAGCAAGAGGGGGCGGGCCATGACAACCCAAACATAGTAAAGCTAGAGGTTTTTTTTTTTAGCACACTGAGGTGGGAAGGCAACTCTAAATGCATAGAGAACAACTGCCAGATTAATCCAGTCACGTAATCATCTAGAATCACTGTTTCAAAACAATTACCATTCACACAGGCACTAATATCAGCATTAATTGCTTGGGTTCAAATTCTGGCCCCAATACTTCTTAGCTCTGTGGTCTTAATCCTGTGACTTCAGCTCTCTGTTTCAATTTCAACATCTATAAAATGAAGATAAAAATAGTGCCTTCTCAAAAGAAAAAAAAAAATGTTATCTTCTCATAAGGTTGTGAAAATTAAGTAATATTCCATACAGACTGCCTAGCTTAAAACAATGCCTGACACATTATTAACTGCTTAATATCTGTTAGCTAATATAATTATTTCCCTCATATTCCAGCATACACTATAGTAGTTAAGGAGAAAAAAAGGCCAGGCGCAGAGGCTCACACCTGTAATCCCAGCACTCTGGGAGGCCAAGGTGAGTCCAGGAGTTCAAGACTAGCCTGGCAACATGGTGAAACCACGTCTCTACAGAAAATTTTTTAAATTAGCCAGGTGTGGTGGCTTGTGCCTACAGTCCCAGTTACTTGGGAGCTGAGATGAGAGGATAGCTTAAGGCCAGGAAGTCGAGGCTCCAGTGAGCCAGGATCACGCCACTGTACTACAGCATGAGTGACAGAGTGATACCCTGTTTCAAACCACCACCACCACCACCACCACTCTTCACATAAAGTTTTACCCCTGGCCAGGCGCAGTGTCTCATGCCTGTAATCCCAGCCCTTCGGGAGGCCGAGGCGGGAGGATCACCTGAGGTCAGGAATTCGAGATGAGCCTGACCAACATGGAGAAACCCCTATCTCTACTAAAAATACAAAAATTAGCTGGGCGTGGTGGCGCACGCCTATAATCCTAGCTACTCAGGAGGCTGAGGCAGGGGAACTGCTTGAACCCAGGAGGCGGAGGCTGCAGTGAGCCAAGATCACGCCACTACAGTCCAGCCTGGGCAACAAAGCGAGACTGTGTCTCAAAAAATAAAAAAATAAAAGTTTTACCCCTTCAGTGCCCTTGAGTCCCTCTAGAGAAAGGGATAAGGTGCTTGTTAATGAAGCCGTGAACAATTAGATCTGACCTAGACACACGAAAAACTCCGAACAACTCAGGTAGAAAAAGGATCTTAGGGCTCTAGTCCCATGCTGTCCAACAGAACTTTCTGCAATAATGAAAATGTCCTGTATCATGTTGTCCAATATTACTGCCATTAGGCACATGTGGCAGCTGAGCACTTGAAATGTGGCTAGTATGGATGAGAAACTGAAATATTTAAATTTTAATCAATGTAATTTTAAAGAGCCATGTGTGAAAGTAGCCACAGTACTAGATGGTGCCCACTCCCATCTTCTCCTTGAGTTCTCCAGACAGTAAGCCACCCACCTTCCAAAGCTTTCATATCCCCTCTGACTTATGCACCAAAAATACTTCCTGACAGGAAACTCAAGTCTCTCCCAATGATCTACCCATTGCTCATAAATTTAACCCTTCCTGGAGGCCACAAACAATTAGACTTCCCTTCACAAGACTATCAATGGAGGAGAAGGGAGTAGAGCTGAAACAAGGTTGGCCATTTACTAGTAACTGCTAAAGCTGAGTGACAAATACGTAAGATTCATCCAACTGTTCTCTTTTAAAATACGTTGAAATTTTACATTTTGAAAACCTAATTAGCAGTGAGTGTTTGTTTCATTTTCTCAATGAAACATATTCTTCCAAATGTGTTCCCCTACTTTAAGTGAGGACCCCCCTCCAATTCTTCTATCACACTGTGAACCAAATTTTTTCTACATACACCATATGTATGGCATCCCTGTGCTTTAGCACAAACTCTTCCTTTCCTGGAACTTCTTTCTCTCTTCTATGGCCTCACTGAAAACCGCTTATCATTCTTCAAGATCCATCTCAACTCTCACCATTTTGAAGCCCTTTTCTTCACTGCCCACTCATGGCAGTCCCCTCTCAGGGCTACCAGTTTAAACTATCTGCATGCCTGCCTTCTCTACACTACACTGGGTAACCTGGAAGCAGAGATAATGTTTCATTCATCTTTGTCTCTGTCCTAGTCTGACGGCTTCAAACGTGCAATGAATTAATGAACAATATACAAGCTCAACAAAATGCTAAACTGCATCCATTCATACTGTACTACCCCAAACCCATCAATACCACTTTTCAGCCTTAACTTGCTCATGTAGTTTCTACTGGTTTCCAAACATGCTAATAAGAACAGCTAAAAATTACTGAGCACTCTTTACTTGCCAGGCATTGATTTAAGCAGGTTACATGTTTAATTCATTTAATCCTCATCCATCCCCTTTTTAGAGGAAGAAATTTGAGCATAAGTGAAAATAATTTGCCATACATCATGAAGTATGAAGGAGCAGGAATGCTAAATGAATACTAGTTGTAAAGTCCCTGCTCCTGTGTACAATAAAGAAGACAAATCATAATGATCAATGCAGGCTTCCAATTCCAAAATTCAGACTGGGAAAGGGGATTAGGATGCCAAATAGAAGGAACACTAACCTGTAAAAAGAAAAAGTAACTTTAGACATTCTCCATAAAACAGTGTGAGGGAAAATGGTAATCTTCTTATTCTTGTACTTTATAGTAAGCTACTATTTTTGGCGGGATCTCCGCTCACTGCAACCTCCGCCTCCCATGTTCAAGCAATTCTCCTGCCTCAGCCTCCCGAGCAGCTGGGACTACAGGCGCGTGTCACCACACCCAGCTAATTTTTGTATTTTTTTTAGTAGAGACCGGGTTTCACCATGTTGGCCAGGATGGTCTTGATCTCTTGACCTTGTGATCCACCCGCCTCGGCCTCCCAAAATGCTGGGATTACAGGCTTCAGCCACCACGCCCGGCCAGTAAGCTACTGATGAATATGAAAGCTAACTTGTACCAGACAAGGTAAGTTCTACAGAAATTTTTTTTTTATTAGAATTAGTTTCATGGAAGATTTGGGCTAGATCTTAAAGTTTAAGTATGAGGATCTGGAATGGCAGACCAATGACAGAGGAGCAGGCAGGAGGCAGACACTGAGCACAGGACCTGCACAAGCAGTGAGGAAGGAGACCTTCTTGATTTAAATGGAGGTCATATTGAAGAGTTAATAGGAAACATGATCAGAAAGGTAAAATGGAGTTCTATCAGGAGTCAGCAAATGCCCATGGGCCTATGGCCTATTTTTATATGGCTGAAAGCTCAGAACATTTTTGACACTGTAAAGAGCTTTTAGGTCGGCAGCAGTGGCTCATGCCTTTAATCCTAGCACTTTGGGAGGCTGAGGTAGGTGGATGACCTGAGGTCAGGAAGTCAAGACCTGCCTGGCCAACACAGCGGAAACCCCATCTTTACTAAAAATACAAAACTTAGCTGGGCGTGGTGGCATATACGTGTAATCCCAGCTTCTCGGGAGGCTGAGACGGAGAATTGCTTGAACCCAGGACGCAGAGGTTGCAGTGAGCCAAGACTGCGCCACTGCACTCCAGTCTGGGAAACAGAGCAAGACTCTGTCTCAAAAAAAAAAAGAGCTTTTAAAAGTATGTAAAGAAAACCAAGCACAAACACACACACACAAGAAAAGGACTGTATATGGCTTCCAAAGCCTAAAATATTTACTATCAGGCCGGGCACAGTATTTCATGCCTGTAATCCCAGCACTTTGGGGGGCCAAGGCAGGATCTGAGGTCAGGAGTTAGAGACCAGCCTGACCGACACAGTGAAACCCTGTCTCTACTAAATACAAAAAAAAACAGCCAGGTGTGATGGCACATGCCTATAACCCCAACTGGTTGGGATGCTGAGGCAGGAGAATCAGTTGATCCCAGGAGGCAGAGGTTGCAGTGAGCCAAGATGGCACCACTGCACTCCAGCCTGGACGACAAGAGCGAAACTCCATCTCAAAAAAAAA
>NW_016107323.1:8589697-8594165 GCF_001604975.1 Cebus imitator
TTTTTTGAGATGGACTCTCACTTTGTCCCCCAGGCTAGAGTGCAATGGCGCGATTTCAGCTCACTGCAACCACCACCTCCCAGGTTCAAGTGATTCTCCTGCCTCAGCCTTCCAAGTAGCTGGGACTACAGGTGTCCACTACCATGTCTGGCTAATTTTTTGTGTTTTTAGTAGAGACGGGGTTTTTGTCATGTTGGGTAGGCTGGTCTCAAACTCCTGACTTCAAGTGATCCACCCTCCCCAGTCTCCCAAAGTGCTGGGATTACAGGCGTGAGCGACTGCGCCTGGCCTTCTTCACTGATTTTTACTGGCTTTTGTCATATCTCTATATTAGATGCAGTGGAACACAGTAATTAAAAAGCAAAGGTTTTGAAATCTTAAAAGGTTAAAATAAAAATCTCAGCTTTATCACTTCCTATCTCTTTGACCTAAGGGCAATTTTCTTAATTTCTCCAATCCATCAATTCCTCATCTGTAAACTAGATATGGCACTACCAGCCTGACAGTCTGGGCTATTGTAAGGCTTAAAAGATATGTAAGTAACGCTCTTGGCACAGCTCTCCTGAAACCTAATAGGCACAGAATGAATGGTAATATTATATAAATAAAATGTTTATCATCTCTTTTCACGTTGTAGGTATCAAAATGTTTTTTTTCTTCAGAAAAATTGCCACTACTACAACTTGGCTCAGAAATGCTAGCCTTTTTTTTTTTTTCTAAAATGTTTTATAAGGAAAAAATTTTAATAATAATAAATAGGCATTCTTGTATATTTCTTTACCCTTTTAGATTAAGTTAAAAAGTATGGAGACTTCCTACAGCATTTATAGACTATGAATAACTAAATTCCATTATCTGCCACAAATGTAAATCCCTCATTTTCTTTATTTCTTCCTTTTTTGGCAGTTGGGGGGTAGGGTCTCACTCTGTCACCTGGAATGGTATACAGTGGCACAATCACAGTTCATTGTAACCTCAAATTCCTGGGTTCAAATGATCCTCCTGACTCCGCATCCCAAGTAGCTGGGACTATAGACATGCACCACCATGACCAGCTAATTTGTTTTTGTAGAGATGGGGCTTCACTATGTTGCCTAAGCTGGTCTGAATTCCTGGGCTCAAGCCATCCTCCTACCTTGGCCTCCCAAAGTGCTAAAATTACAGGTGTGAGTCACTGTGCCCTGCAAAATTCCTCCTTTTCTTCTCCATTTTTCATACTGTTGAGGTATAGTCCTTCACCCAGTGATGCTAGTGACTCAAGTTCCTGGTTGATTAAAAGAAAGTAATCATAACATTTTTTAATACCATCACTAGTTTTCTTCTCCTGTTCTCACTTGCATATACTTTTCCAGAGATCCAAAATGCAATGATAGTAAATCATTCATTCCATCTCTGCCACCTTCTGAGTGAATTTGAATAGGTCACTTAACCTCTCTGGGCCTTTATTTCCTCATGGGTAAAATGGAGACAAGATAACACATTCTCTAATAGGGCTATGTGGTAATCACATGAGATTATGTGTGCCCTGGGAAAATAAACTCACAGTGGAGTCCACTCAATCCCCCTCCCTTTTCAATTTATAATCCTAATCAACTTTTGCAATGTGAGGTCAGAAAGCTTCTCAAACATACTTATTTCTGTGCGTAGTCAGTGGCTGTCCCTGAACCACTAAAAAGAACAAGACCCTTAGCAACATACCAGACTGCTGATAAGAAGGGCTGGAGCACAGTACTATAAACATAATTATTATAATCTTGAACTCCTGGGCTCAAGCAAGCCTCTTGCTTCAGCCTCCTAAGTAGTTGGGACTACAGGTGTGTGCGACCATGCCCCACTAATGAAAAAATATTTTTTGTAGAGATAGAGTCTTGTTATGTTTCTCAGCCTGGTCTCGAACTCCTGGCCTTAAGTGACCCTTCCCACTTCAGCCTCCCCATGACAGGGAGAAGTTTACAGACATGACCCAGGCCCATTCTTCTGATGCTTTCTTTTTCCCTCTTCATCTAAAAGAACTCCTTTCACAATTTCATAAGACAGAAGTAAATATTTGCATCTCAAACACCTCAATACCGTAAGGTGGCAGGGGCAATTTGAACTTTCTGCCTAGTCTATACTACCACATAAGCTCCAGGAAGGAAGAGGCCTAATCGGGCTTATTCAATACTGTATTCCTGAGCCTCACAAGCAGGAGGTAATCCAGAAATAAGAAAAATAAAGGGGGTAGAGTTAAACACGGTATGGCTACATAAATGCCATGCTTTCTACATGACAGCTTTTCCTTGGCAAAGTCAACCCCTACTGCTTAATAATAAAACCAATAGTCTGGCCAGGCACCCTAACTCATGCCTATAATCCCACCATTTTGGGAGGCTGAGGCAGGTGGATAATTTGAGATCAGGAGTTCGAGACCAAGCTGACCAACATGGTATTACCCCATTTCTGTGAAAAATACAAAAAAAATAGATGGGTGTGGTAGTGTACACTTGTAGTCTCAGCTACTCAGGAGGCTGAGACAGGAGAATCACCTGAACTCAGGAGGCAGAGGTTACAGTGGGCTAAGATTGCGCCACTGCACTCCAGCGTGGGCAACAGAGATAGACTCAGTCTCAAAATATAAAAACAAAACTAAACCAAAGGTCATATATTCAGCAACTTTTTTATTTTTTGAGATAGAGTCTCCTTCTGTCCCATAGGCTGAAGTGCAGTGGTGTGATCTCAGCTCACTGCAACCTCCACCTCCCAGGTTCAAGAGATTCTCCTGCCTCAGCCTACTGAGTCACTGTGACTACAGGTGCACCACCACGCCCAGCCAATTTCTGTATTTTTACTAGAGACTGGGTTTCACTGTGTTGGCCAGGTTGGTCTCGAACTTCTGACCTAAGGTGATCTGCCCACCTCAGCCTCCCAAAGTGCTGGGATTACAGGCTGAGTCACCATGCCCCGTCACAACAAATACAACAAATTAACTGATAACTTACTAAGCATACAAAGTTGTACAAGGTCATTCGCTCCTACTGTCAAGATGCTCAAAATCTAGAATAAAGATAATACAAATACTTCCAAACAAGTCAGATCCCAAATAAAGACATGCACTGCACCTTTCATTAACAGACCAATGATCAACCCGTAAGTTAAGGTAAACTTATTCTTAAAGAAAGATATTTTTGGCCCGGCACAGTGGCTTACGCCTGTAATTCCAACCCTTTGGGAGGCCAAGGTGGACAGATCACTTGAGACCAGCCTAGCCAACATGGTGAAACCCCGTCTTTACTAAAAATACAAAAATTAGCCAGAAATGATGACGCATACCTGTAATCCCAGCTATTCGGAGGCCGAGGCAGGAGAATCACTTGAACCCAGGAGGCGGAGGGTACAGTGAGCTGAGATCACCACACTGCATTCCAGCCTGGGTGACAGAGCGAGACTCCATCTCAAAAAAAAAAAAAAAAGATATTAAAAATAAATAAATAAATAAATAATTTTTTAAAAAAGGGCCGGGCGTGGTGGCTCATGCCTGTAATCCAAGCACTTTGGAGGCCAAGGCGGATGGATCACCTGAGGTCAGGAGTTCAAGACCAGCCTGACCAACATGGTGAAACCCCGTCTTTATTAAAAAATAAATAAATAAAAAGATATTTATCAATTTAGTGTATCCTAACTGTACAGTGTCTATAAATTCTACAGTAGTATAAAGTAATGTCCTAGGCCTGCATATTCACACACCACTCATACACTGACTCATCCCAAGCAACTTCCTGTCCTGCAAGCTCCACTCACGGTAAGTGACCTATTGAGATGTACCACTTTTATCTTTTACGTTTTATTTTTACTTATTTTTCTATGTTTAGATATGTTTAGATACACAAATAGTTATCATTATTTTACAACTGCCAACAGTATTCAGTACAGTAGCAAGACATATAGGTTTGTAGCCTAAGAGTAATACTCTACACCATAGCCTACATGTGTAGTAGGTATACCATCTAGGCTTGTGTAAGTATACTCTATATTTGTACAATGATGAGAACTAAAAAATTTCTCAGAATGCATCCCCATCTATTAAGCAATGCATAAACATAGTTTCTCATCACCAAAGATGACATGAATGGCAAATAAATACATGAAAAGATGCTTAATATCACTGGGCATTAGGGAAATGTAAATTAAAACCACAATAAGGCCAGACACAGCGGCTTACACCTGTAATTCCAGCCCTTTGGGAAGCTGAGGCAGGTCAATCACTTGAGCTCAGGAGTTCAGCACCAGCAGGGCAACCTAGTGAGACCTCATGTCTACTAAAAATCAGAACAAATTACCAGGTGTAGTGGTACCTGCCTGTGGTCCCAGCCACTAAGGAGGCTGAGGCAGGAGGATCACTTGAGCCCAGGAGGTCAATGTTGCAGTGAGTCGAGATCACACCAGTGCACTCCACCCTGGGTGACAGAGCAAGACCCTGTCTTAAAAAAAA
>NW_016107323.1:8594475-8598195 GCF_001604975.1 Cebus imitator
AAAAAAAAAAGCCAGGCACGGTGGCTCATGCCTATAATCCCAGCACTTTGGGAGGCCAAGGTGGGTGGATCACTTGAGGTCAGGAGTTCGAAACCAGCCTGTCCAACATCTTTACTTAAAATACAAAATTAGCCAGGTATGGTGGTGCATGCCTGTAATCCCAGCTACTTGGGAAGCTGAGGCAGGAGAATTGCTTGAACCTGGGAAGCGGAGGTTGTAGTGAGCCAAGATCGTGCCACTGTACTCCTGCCTGGGCAATAAGAGCAAAACTCCATCTAAAAAAAAAAAAAAATTCATACACTACTAGGGGAACAGAGTATAGTACAGTCACTTCAGCAAACAGTTATTACTTTTAAAATTAAATCAACACTCAGAGGATTATATGTACCTTGGAAAAATAAACACTTGCTACAAAACCCAGCAATCTCATTTCTATGCATTCCAACCAAGAGAAATAAAATTGTATGTTCACATAAAACCTGTACATAAATAAAGGCCAGGTGCAGTGGCTATCACCTGTAATCCTAGAACTCTGAGAGGCTGAGGTGAGTGGATCAGGAGATTAAGAGATTGAAACCATCCTGGCCAACATGGTGAAACCCGGTCTCTACTAAAAATATAAAAAACTAGGGCGGGCGCTATGGCTTGCGCTTGTAATCCCAGAACTTTGAGAGGCCGAGGCAGGTGAATCCCCTGAGGTCAGGAGTTCAAGACCAGTCTCGCCAACATGGTGAAACCCCATCTCTACTAAAAATATAAAAAATTAGCTAGGCATGGTGGCAGACACCTGTAATCCCAGCTACTCGGGAGGCTGAGACAAGAGAATCACTTGAACCCAGGAGTCATAGGTTGCAGTGAACCGAGACCACATCACTGCATTCCAGCCTGGGCAAAAAAGTAAGACTCCGCCTCAAAAATAATAAAAATACAAATACAACACTAGCCAGGCGTGGTGGTACGCACCTGTGTAGTCCCAACTACTCAGGAGGCTGAGACAGGAGAATTGCTTGAACCCAGGAGGTGGAGGATGCAGTGAGCCAAGCTGAGATTGCGCCACTGCACTCTAGCCTGGCAACAGAGCAAGACTCCATCTCAAAAACAAAACAAAACAAAACAAAACAAAACAAAACAAAACAAAAACCTGTACATAAACATTCATGCCAACTTTATTTTTAACAGCCAAAACTGCTAATTCAATGTCCACCACTAGATGAAGAACCTGGTACATGCACACAACAGACTACTACTCAACAATAAAGAGGAAGAAACTACTGGTAACATGCAAAAGTACAGATGCCCTTTTTTTTCTTTTGAGACAAGAATCTCGCTCTGTCACCCCAGCTGGAGTGCAGTGGTGTGATCATGGCTCACTGCAGCCTCACTCAACCTCCTGGGCTCAAGCCATTCTTCCACCTCAGCCTCTCAGTGTGGGGACTTCAGGCATAAGCCGCCGTACCTGGCTTCTATTCTTCTATGTTTAGTTTTTCATCATCAAGATGATGGGACTGTAGGGAAGGAACAAACACCACAGCGTATAATCTTCCTTCTGGTCAAAGAGGGTATTGTGAATCTTGTTTCAGATGAGGTCTTTCTTTTTTTTTTTTTTTTTTTTGAGACGTAGTCTCACTGTGTCGCCCAGGCTGGAGTGCAGTGAAACCTCAACCTCCCAAGTTCAAGCAATTCTCCTGTCTCAGCCCCCAGAGTAGCTGGGGTAACAGGTACACACACGACCAC
Organism: Cebus imitator; assembly: GCF_001604975.1. Classification (NCBI taxonomy): domain Eukaryota; kingdom Metazoa; phylum Chordata; class Mammalia; order Primates; family Cebidae; genus Cebus; species Cebus imitator. Next base: position 8,596,210 of record NW_016107323.1, read on the forward strand.
GCATCGCTAATTTTTGTATTTTTAGTAGAAACCAGGTTTCACACATTGGCCAGGCTGGTCTCAAACTCCTGACCTCAGGTGATCCGCCCACCTCTACCTCCCAAAGTGTTGGGATTTACAGGCATGAGCCAGAGATGAGGTCTTGCTGTGTTGCCCAGGGCCTTGAACTCCTGGGTTCCAGCGATCCTCCCACCTCAGCTTCCCAAGTAGCTGGGACTAAGGGGTACATGCCATCACACCTAGCCATTTTGTGAACTCTTGACAATGCTCCTCTCTGCAGACAGAAAGTTCAGTGTGCTTAGAAGTTAAATGCGAAGAAAGAGGAGGCTGTGTGCAGTGACTCACACCTGTAATCCCAACACTTTGGGAGGCCAAGGCAGGAGGCTCACTTGAGCCCAGGAGTTCAACACCAGCCTGGGCAACAGAGCAAGGTCCTGTCTTGGGGAAAAAAAAAAAAATTAGCCGAACATGGTAGTACACACCTGTACCCCCAAGTACTCAGCAGGTTGATGTGGAATGATTGCTTGAGCCTAAGAATTCAAGGTTACACAATTATAATAAACTATGATTGTGAAACTGCACTTCAACCTGGGCAACAGGCGAAGACTGTCTCCAAAAAAAAAAGCTGACAAAGGGAGGTGGGTGTGGTGGTACATGCCCATAGTCCCAGCTTCTCAGGAGGCAGGAGGATCATCTGGGCTCAGGAGTTCTAGGTCAGCATGAGCAACATGAGACCCTGTCTCTTAGGAACAAAAGGGGAGGGAGAGAGAGAAGGGGAGGGAGGGGGAGAATGGAAGGGGTGAGAGAGACAGAGAGACAAAGAGAAAGGAAGAAATAAAAAGGAGAGAAAGGCAGCAAGGAAGAGGGGAGGGGACAGGGGAAGGGAGGGAGAGGGTAGGCGGCAAGGAAGAGGGGAGGGGAGGAGGCAGTGAGGAAAGATGAAGAAAAAAGAAACCACAGTGAAAGGCCGGTGGCTCACACCTATAATCCCAACACTTTGGGAGGCCAAGGCAGAGGACTACTTGAGGCCAGAGGTTCAAAACCAGCCTAGGTAACACCGTCTCTACAAAAAAAATTTTTAATTGTAGGGCACAGCACTTTGGGAGGCCGAAGCAGGCAGCCTGAGCTCAGGAGTTTGAGAACAGACTAGGCAACATGGTAAGACCCTGTCTCTACTAAAAATACAAAAAATTAATCAGGTATGATGGCGCATGCATGTGGTCCCAAGCTACTCGGGAGGCTGAGGAAGGAGAACTGCTTGAACTCGGGAGGCAGAGGTTAGAGTGAGCAGAAATCGAGCCACTGCACTCCAGCCTGGGTGACAGAGTAAGACCTTGTCTCAAAAAAACAAAAATTGCAGGGTGTGGTGGTGCACGTGCCTGTGGTCCAGTTACTCAGGAGGTTGAGGCAGGAGAATCACTTGAGCCCAGGAGTTCAAGGCTGCAAAAAGCCAAGATCACAATACTGTACTCCAACCTAGGCAATACAGCAAAATCCTGTCTCAAAAATTAAATACATAGGCCACGCACAGTGGCTAACACCCGTAATCCCAGCACTTTAGGAGGCCAAGGCAGGCGGATCACCTGAGGTTGGGAGTTTAACACCAGCCTGACCAACACGGAGAAACCACATCTCCACTAAAAGTACAAAATTAGCCGGACACAGTGGCGCATTTCTGTAATCCCAGCTACTCAGGAGGCTGAGGCAGGAGAATTGTTTGAATCCAGGAGGCAGAGGTTGCAGTGAGCCGAGATTATGCCATCACACTACAGCCTGGGCAACAAAAGCAAAACTCTGTCTCAAAATAAATAAATAATAAACAAATAAATAAAAAACATACATAAGAATAGAAAATATTAAGACTTGGGCCGGGTGCGGTAGCTCAAGCCTGTAATCCCAGCACTTTGGGAGGCCGAGGTGGGTGGATCACGAGGTCAAGAGATCGAGACCATCCTGGTCAACATGGTGAAACCCTGTCTCTACTAA
>NW_016107323.1:8599785-8600998 GCF_001604975.1 Cebus imitator
GTTGGAAGCCAGCCTGGCCAACATGGGGAAAAACCGTCTCTACTAAAAATACAAAATTTAGCCCGGCGTGGTGGCAGGCACCTACAATCCCAGCTACTCAGGAGGCTGAGGCAGAATTGCTCGAACCCAGGAGGCAGAGGTTGTTGTAGTGAGCTGAGATCATGCCACTGCACTCCAGCCTGGGCGACAAGAACAAAAATCCATTCCCTCCAAAAATCCCTCCCAAAAAGACACTTTTTGAGCTCTGTGTCTGTTTTTTAATAATTCTCCAGTCTGTTTTGTTTTTTGAGACAAGGTCTCACTGTAACACTTGGGCTGGAGTGTAGTGACGTAACCATGGCTCACCTCGACCTCCAGACTCAAATGATCCACCCTCCTTAGCCTCCCAAGTAGTTGGGACTATAGGTGCGCAGGACGATGCCCAGCTAAATTTTGTGTATCAATTATTTTTTGTCAAGATGAGGTTTCCCTGTGTTGTCCAGGCTGGACTTGAATTCCTGGGCTCAAGTAATCCACCTGCTTCAGCCTCCCAAAGTGGTGGGATTACAGGTGTGAGCTACCATGCCCAAGTCACCATTATTTCTCCTTTTTTTTGAGACAAAGTCTTGCTCTGTCACCCAGGCTGGTGTGCAGTGGCACAATCTGAGCTCACTGCAACCTTCACCTCTTGGGTTCAAGTGATTCTCCTGCCTCAGCCTCCCAAGTAGCTGGGGTTACAGGTGCCCCAGGCCTGGCTAATTTTTTAAAAAATATTTTTAGTAGAGACAGGGTTTCACCATGTTGCCCAGGCTGGTCTTGAACTGCTGACCTCAACCGACCCACCCTCCTTGGCCTCCCAAAATGCTGAGATTAAGGCATAAGCCACCGCACTCAGCCAGGTCTTTCAACTTTCTATCATGCTACTGTTATTTCTCATGGCTGTCAATATGTCTCTGAAAGTATTACTTTTCTACTTACTGCCAATATGTAAATCAGAAAAGAAACCTAGATAGAATCATGTGTAAAGTAAATGTAAGTTCTCAAAGAGGCCATAAAGAACTCTCCAGACCAGAGGCTGAAGCAGGAGGATAGCTTAAGCCCAGGAGTTGGAGGCCAGCCTGGGCAACATAACAAGACCCAAATTTCATCAAAAAACAAAACAGACAAAAAAAACTCCCCTTTCTATAATCTACTCAAGTGTCAGTGAAAAGACATTTTGTCTTCAATTCCTGAT
>NW_016107323.1:8602998-8605047 GCF_001604975.1 Cebus imitator
AAAAAAAAAAAAAAAAACCAGCCCAGCATAGTGGTTGGTTCATGCCTATAATCTCAGCACCGTGGGAGGCCAAGGAGAGCAACTGCTTGAGGTCATGAATTCAAGGTCATCCTGGGCAACAAGGTAAAACCCGTTTCTACAAAAAAAAATAAATAAATAAAAAAGAGGTCGGGAGCAGTGGCTCACACCTGTAATTCCAGCACTTTGAGAGGCTGAGGCAGGAGAATCACCTGAGGTCAGGAGATTTAGACCAGCCTGGTCAACGTGGTGAAACCCTTTCTCTACTAAAAATACAAAAATCAGCCAGGTGTACTGGCCCATGCCTATAATCCCAGCTACTCAGGAGGCTGAGGCATGATAATCACTTGAACCCAGGAGGCGGAGGTTGCAGTGAGTCGAGACCCTGCCACTGCACTCCAGCCTGGGCAACAGAGCCAGACAAAAATTTATCTGGACATGGTGGCGCATGCCCGTGGACCCACCTACTCAGGAGGCTGAGGTTGGAGGATCGCTTGGGGCTGAGAAGTTGTGGTTGCAATGAGCCATTATCACGCCACTGCACTCCAGGCCTGGGTGACAGAGCTAGATGCTGTCTCAAAAAATAAATAAATAAGGTCAGGCGCAGTGGCTCACACCTGTAATACCAGCACCTTAGAAGGCCAAGATGGGTAGATCACCTAAGGTAAGGGGTTCAAGACCAGTCTGGCCAACATGGTGAAACCCTATCTCTACTAAAAATACAAAAATTAGCCGGGTAAGGTGGTAAAAGACTGTAATCTCAGCTACCTGGGAGGCGGAGGTTGCAGTGAGCTGAGATAGTGCCACTGCATTCCAGCCTGGGTGACAGAACGAGACTCTGTCTCAAAATAAATAAATAACTAAGGTTTTAAGTAGATTTCACACCACATAAGTACAGAACTACATACATAAAAAACAAAAATAAGAAAACAGACCTCCTATTTTAGCAAGCCAAAATCAAGGTTACAAGAAGTTATCCTGAAGGGCAAGGACTGCTTGTAGCTGTATTCCTTAAAACAGGGTCCATGGCCTGCTAGGAACCAGACTGCTCAACAGGAGCTGAGTGAGCATTACCGCTTAAGCTCTGCCTCCTGTCAGATCAGGTACAGTATTAGGTTCTCACAGGAGCACAAACCCTACTGGGAACTGCATGGTAAGGGATGTAGGTTGTGTACTCCTTATGAGAATCTAACAAATGCCTAATGATCTGAAGTGGAACAGTTTCATCCCAAAATGAAACTGTCCCTGCCCCTGTGGAAAAACCATCTTCCACAAAACTGGTCTCTAGTGTCAAAAAGGTTGGGAGCCATTGCCTTAAAATACACAGCATAATCTTGTTTATATATCTCCATTTATTTAGAGGGAGGGGCCCGGAACTTAAAATTTAAAAATAAAAATAAAGGAAGAGGACCAGCACAGTGGTGCACACCTGTAATCTCAGCACTTTGGAAAGCTGAGACAGGAGGACCGTTTGAGCCCAGGAATTTGAGACCAGTCTGGGAAACATGGCAGGACCCTGTCTCTAAAAAAATTTAAATGTTAGCCAGCTGGTGTGCACATGTAGTCCCAGCTACTCAGGAGGCTAAGGCAGCAGAAATACTTGAACCCCAAAGATTGAGGCTGCACTCCAGCCTGGGTGACAGAGGGAGACCCTGACTCTAAAAAGTAAAACAATCTCTCAAAGCTTAGGGTGCTTGCCTTCCATTTTTAAGATTTAGGGATTTTGTTGTTGTTGTTGTTTAAGAGACAGAGTAGGCAGGTCGAGGTGGCTCTGCCTGTAATCCCAGCACTCTGGGAGGCTGAGGCAGGCAAATCACCTGAGTTCAGGAGTTTAAAACCAGCCTGGTCAACATGGGTGAAACTCCATCTCTACTAAAAATGCAAAAATTAGCTGGGCATTGTAGCACATGTCTATAATCCCAGCTACTTGGAGGCTGAGGCAGGAGAATAGCTTAAACTTTGGAGTCAGAGGTTGTGTGAGCCAAGATTGTGCCACTGTACTCCAGCCTGGGCAAAAGAGTAAGACTCTGT
>NW_016107323.1:8607253-8609716 GCF_001604975.1 Cebus imitator
AAAAAATACAAAACTTAGCTGGGTGTGGTGGCACGTGCCTGTAATCCCAACTACTTGGGAGGCAGAGGCATAAGAACTGCTTGAACCCAGGAGGTGGAGGTTGCAGTGAGCCAAGATCGCACCACTGCACTCCGGCCTGGTGACAGAGCGAGACTCCGTCTCAAAAAAAGATAGAAACTGATGCAAGTTTTGGCCCAAACTTAAAAAGTTTATTTTCTCCACATACTCGAAACAAAAACTAAACTAATTAGGTAAATAAATAAGCCCAAAAGAAAATAACACATGCCTCTCTGGTTACTAACAGCCATCTACAATTTACCTCTAATGACGTCAATGTCAATTAACTTTTTTGGTCTAACTTCAGAGATGGTTAGTGTCAATATGCACATAGAAGAATAACAAAGGAGGATGCCATTTAAACCTTATAAATTACTAATGAGGCCACATGACTAATTAATCTAGATAAAAAGCAAATGGCTAAATACCAGACCTTCAAATCTTTGCTCAAATGTTAGCTCCTCAATGAAGCCTCCCCTAATCCATTTAAAATTGTAACCCATTCCCCTCCCCATGCTCCCTATACCTTTAATCTGCTTTCTTCTAATCCCATAGCTCTTAATTGCTATTATGTACAGGTTGCTCATTTAATGTCTCATTGTCTGCCTAGTCACATTAGAATGTAAACTCCAGAAGAGCAGTATCTTTGTTTTATTCACTGATTCATCCCAAGAATCCTTTGTACATAGATGCTTCCATAAAGTTATGGTCTATGTAGATATTTTAGGCCCTTCTAGAAGGTATTTAACTGCAAGAGATGAACAGTCTCACTGATATCTAAATGGAAATGGAAGCATGATGAACAACTACATTAAATCATAGCACTTTTTTGTTTGTTTTTTTGAGACAGTCTCACTCTGTTGCCCAGGCTGGAGTGCAATGGCACGATCTTGGCTCACAGCAACCTCTGCCTCCCAAGCTCAATTCTCCTGCCTCAGCCTCCCGAGTGGCTGGAATTACAGGCACCTGCCACCGTGCCCAGCTAAACAGCACAATTTCTAAGTTGCAATGCCTCAAGAGAAAGAAGCAGTAAAAATACTAAGCTGAAAATCACTAAAAGAAAAAGGTTTTATTCACATTGAATCCTGAGTAACAGAATATCCTGAATAGAGTAACAGAATTGTAAATCCATTTTTTTTTTCAAATGAGGAAGGAAAAGTAGAAGAAGAAACGACGAGTTAAACAGTGAAAATTCCCAACAGTGCCATGAAATTACATAAAAGTTACCAAAGATAACTTGGTCATAGGCTAGAAGCTAATAAAAAACACTTTCAGATGAAAAAGGGAGGTTGACAACAATAACAAAACTTTAGAACAGTTCCTCAAGAACTTCATTCCTGCACTTTACTCACTACTATCATCAGGATACAGCAAGTATCCTCTTTAATAATAGTGGTTACAGGTTTCAAAATATCTTCACATATATTATCTTATTAAATCCTGAGAAAAACCAAATTAAACTCAAATATAAATAATCTGGTAACTAACAAAAGCACTTAATAATGTATGCACTTGACAGTAAAAATCCAACTTTTCCTTTGAAAATTCCCCACGATATTTGACAAACTACGAAGAGACATTTTATGGAAGAGCAACTTTCTTGGCACTGGAAGTAATATAAGTCTTTTGAAGAATAACAGAGTACAGCTAGAAAGAGCCATAAAAATCCTGAAACCCTTTGACCTAGTAAATCCACTCTTGGGTGCTTTCTCTAAGGAAATAGTTATACTGAAGCAAAACCTATTAGTATAAAAACGTTGGCCAGGCTTGATAGCTCACGCCTGGCCCGCGAATCACAAGGTCAAAAGATGGAGACCATCCTGGCCAACATGGTGAAACTCCATCTCTACTAAAAATACAAAAATTAACTGGTCGTGGTGGCCTGTAGTCCCAGCTACTCGGGAGGCTGAGGCAGAAGAATAATTTGAACCTGGGAGGTGGAGACTGCACTGAGCCAAGATGGTGCCACTGCACTCCAGCCTGGAGTCAGAGCAAGACTGCATTTCAAAAAAAAAAAAAAAAAAAGTTCACTGTACCACTATCTATAATAACGAAAAAGTGTAAACCCAAATCACAACAATAGAATGGGTAGGTAAAAACCCTAAATTTTTTTTTTTAATACTGGCCAGGCAAAGTGGCTCATGCTTACAATCCCAGCACTTTAGAAGGCCCAGGCAGGTGGATCACCTGAGGTCAGGAGTTCAACACCAGCCTGGCCAACATGGTGAAACCCTGTCTCTACTAAAAATACAAAATTTAGCTAGGCGTGGTGGCACATTCCTGTAGTACCAGCTACTAAGGAGGCTGAGGAGAATCCCTTCAACCCAGGAGGCAGAGGTTGTAACGAGCTGAGATCATACCACTGCACTCCAGACTGGGCAACAGAGTGAGACTATGGCTCAAAAA
>NW_016107323.1:8610403-8615124 GCF_001604975.1 Cebus imitator
AAAAAAAAAAAAAAAAAATTGGATCCAAGTAAAAATATATTCTAATATTGTGATTACATTGTCTTCCCCAAAACAGCCACCTTCGAAAATGTGTATGACAATTAAAGACAGAATAAATCCCTTCTGAAAGTCATGAAAAGCTATTCACACACACACACACACACACACACACACACAAAAAACAAAAGTCAAATTATAAAATATTTCTTAAAGCAGATTTCCAGACTTTCAAGAATATTTTGCTATCTCAAAACTTGTCAAACCCAATGCTGCATTTTCTTATTTCACCCTTGCTCTCAGAAACTTATTTTCATTGCTGATACGCAAAAACCAAAGTGAGGCGATTCCAGAAGTTGAAACTTATTTACAAGGAATGCAGTAAAGTGATTCAAAATTCAAAGTAATTCTACAAGTACATTAACAATCTGCACAAGAATAAAATTTCACATTATACAAATCCAACACAGTAAATAAAATTTCACCTATTTATCAAAAACAATAAGGGCTACCATTTAGGTCTCGAGTAAAAGAATATAAAGCAAGGAAAAATCTAAATTAATCTTAAATTGTTGTAAAGCCTCAAGGAACAAAAAAAGACCTTGTGGAACTAAAACATTCCAAATATCTCTGATCACTCAAACTATTCTGAAGCAAATTCTGCTACAATCTAATTTTTAAGCCTAAGAGTCAATGCAACTTAAAATCCTTAGTTTTAATTTGTATGTATCTGAACAAGTTGAAAATATCTGCCAAATCTCCTTCTAATACCTAAGAAAGTGAAAGCAGAATGCATCATTTTCTACAAAAATTCTAGTTAAAATTTTTTCATTCTTCACTAGATGCCAACAAAAAAGGGAAACTGAAGTTACTCTACGAGGGGAAATGATCACTTCACCTGAACTAGTTTGTGTAAGTAGTAGCTGGGATGCTTCAGACTCAGAGAAGTTGGGGTGGGGGTGTGTGGCGGGGGACGGGACGGGGCATGTAAAGTCAAATAACTGACAGGCTATTGAAGGCAAGAGAATTCCTTAAAAACCAGCTGATTCCTCTTGATGGGGAACTTCTGTTGTAAATAAAAATTATTTAGAAATGGATTGGTGAAAATGTGTTTTCAAAAAGAAAACTCAGGTGCCTGAAAAATCGTCTTATCCCACCTTCCAAAGCCCAAGATGTCTAAGGAGGACGCCGGTCACTGGCCCTGCCAAGCCGGCGGCCTAGGCCTAAGGGAGGCACAGTAGTGCCTGCAACACGGATGGACTTGGGGCACAGGGGAAATGGACTTGCGTGCCCTTGGTAAGCTCTGGCGGCACTCCCGAAGTTAAGGACACCGGCCACAATGGAATGGAGTCTATTGACATTTGCTTCTCCGTTTGAACACTAAGCATTTTCTTAGTTCGTGAAATACGAACTGACAATCACCACCCCCCAAAACACACCCTCAACAGGCCCTCCTGCACGAACACACCCTCCAGAGTCAAACCCAGTTAGCCGGGACAACACTGATCCCTCGCCCGGTCTCTACCACAACCCCGGGTTAGGTGGGAAAAAGACACTAGTAAACATTTCTGCCTTCAGAAACCCCACCACGTTCCCTGCTGCAATCTCTCTCTCCTAGCATTTCCGAAATTGGGGCGGGGATTGGGAAAAGTGCGCAGGGTGCCAGCTCCCTGCCACCAGAACCGCCACCCCGTATCTCCTGGGTCCAGCCTGGATCCAGCCCTCGCCCACCACTGTTCACAGGCGCCTTCTCCACCGCGGCCTCGGAACAGCAATGCGGATCGGCCGCCACCCGCGCGCCGGAGAGGCCAGGCGGGGGAAGAAGGGAGGCCGGGCACTCCCCACCCCTTCCCTTCCCCAGGAGGGGGAAGGCGGAACGCTGCGGGAGGCTGCACGGAGCCCCAAGATTCCACGGGAGTTCGGGAGCCCCCGCCGCAGCCTCGGAATCAAACGGGAAGGGGTGCGGGGGCCAAGGCCCACCTGTCTCCACCCCGTCTTCCGATCTTTCCCAGGACTGGGAGGGGGCGGGGAGAGGAGCCCCGACAGACCCTGATGATTCCGGAGGACCCCAGTGCCTACCCCTTAAACGGGCACAGGGGACGCGGCCCTAACTTCTCCCCTTCTGTCCGGATGATGTCCCCCACGGTGGGGGACGACATGTTCCGGAAAACGACACTAAAGCCTCCAGACCCCTCCAACGTTCACATCTAAACTGGGGGTGGGACGCTGCCCAAGCATACCCCTGCTGCGGGCGGAGGGGGCGTGCAGAAAGGGGAGCCAGGGGTGACCACAGTCGCGACCCGAGAACTCCTCCCAACACGCGTGGGGAGGGGAGGCCGCTCGCTCCCTCCATCTTGACCGCTGGGGGAGGGGGCGGGGATGCTGCGGGAGGCTGGACAGGCCTGACAATCCCAGAAGACCCCCGCGGCGCCCCCCAGCCGAGCCTCGGGACTCAGGCCCGGGCGAGTCCCCCACAAGCCGCCAGCCCCCAGCCCACCTCGGGCAGCCCTGCCGGTCATGGGGCGGGGACCGCAGCGCGAGCCGCGGGGGAAGGGACGCCGGGCCCAGAGCGGAGGGGGCTGGGGTGCCGACACCCACCTGCCCAGGCCGGGCCTCCCGCTGCTGGCGGTCGCCGCGGCCGCCGAGGAAGAGGGAGCCGTGGCCGAGGACGAGGACGAGGAGACAGAGGACGAGGACGGCGAAGGCGCGACGGCGGGCGACGCGAGAAGGCCGCTGCCGCCGGGCTTGCGGACATTGGCGGCCGCAGGCGGCTGCGGCTGCTGCTGCTGCTGCTGTTGCTGCTGCTGTTGCTGCTGCTGCTGGGGCTTCAGCGACATGGTGAGGGGCCCATACACCGGCTCGCACGCCGGGCGGGGACAGCTGGGAGCCGGGCGCGCCGAGGAGTCGCCGGAGCGCGGCGGGGACGCGAGAGCGCCGAGCGGGGAGGCGCGGGTTGGCGCGGCCGGGGAGCCGCCCGGGCTGACGAGGGGGAAAAGGAGGACGAAGAAGGGGCGGGGAGGCCCGCCGAGACCGAGGAACCGCCGGAAGCCGGACCGGGATGCGCCGCCACCGTTGCCGTTGCTACCAAAACAGTCTGAGGCAGAGGGAGGCGAGCGCTGCTGGGAGGGAGGGGGGCCAGGGCCGGGCGGGGGAGGGGCGGCGGAGGGATACGGGCCCGGTACCGCGCCACCGCCGCCCCGCCCGCTTCGCCGTGCCGGCCGCGGGAGCGAGCGCCGCCCTGGCCACCTAGCTACGGCGAAGCGGCGAGGCTCGGTGGCCGCCGCGGGACTCTGAGGAGCTGCGGCCGCTGAGCGCATCGGAGGCCGGGTGCGCCGAGGCCCCGGGTGGACGCTGAGGTACGGATTGGGACTCTTTACCGGAAGTCGGAGGAGTCGGGCGGAAGTAGATCGTGAGGCGGCACGGGACCGGGAGGGACACGTGAAGAGCGGGCGCAGCGCTGGGCCGTGTTCGCGGGGGTAGGGTGAGGGCCAGGCGGCAGGCCCTTCCCGGATCCGCCCTCTCGAGGCGGGTCTGCCCTTCGGGGAGGGCGTGTCGGTCTTAGCCTCTGCGGCCTGCCTGGTGTGGAGAACGGCAGGGAGGCATTTCTTCTCCCACTATATTCCTTCAGCGTCCTCACACTCCTGCAGGGACCTTGTTTGCCCCCACCTGATGCAACCCAGAAAATGGACTGCGAGTTCCTTGGGGCGGAGAATGTGTCTTGCTACGTGTAAAGCACCTACAACCCTGCCAGACTCAGGGGACACAGCATCCCGCCGTTTTCCTGCCGTCCCCGGCCGGGCGCACACTAGGCTCTCCAGTGCCTCTGGGCACCTCCCAGGCAGGCCGCGCTGCCCTGCCCTGCTGAGGCTGGAGTGGAGAAACCCTCCGGGGCCACCCACATCTGGGTACCTTTTCCCCACTTTTTCCACCCCAGCCGCGAAAACTCTTTTAGGTATCTGACCTTCATTTGAACCTACGTTCCCTCATTTGAACTTCTTTTTCCTCATTCACGAGATTCTAAAGGAAATATGCGGGACTGAGACTGGTAGAGCTAAGGATAAGCAGACCTCACAAGAACGTGCGAACTTTAGACCTTGTACCCTTTAGAAGTTTTAATTTAACTTAGCCAGCCAGCACAGTAGACCCTTTTTAAAATGTGTTGCATGTAAACTGGAAGCAAGTAGATAACTTTTGTTATTACCTTGAGTAGTGAATCTAGTGTTTTTTAGTGAAATGACTTCAGGAAGTAATAGAGGAAGAAACACCAAAATTCCCCTTCAGTGTCCTAGAATTGTCCAGATAAAGACCTAGAAAAACATGGAGAATGATTAAACCAGCAGTTTTCAGTAGCCCAAATGAAATTAAACTCCTAGATAGTTCAGGCAAAAACGATCATTGTATTCTGCCAGTGTAGGAAATCCGTTTTATTTCCCAGCTAAAGAGAGATTGTTGCAAAACCCTTTAAAAATTAACCCAGCCTGGCCAACATGGTGAAAACCCATCTCTACTAAAAATACAAAAATTAGCTGGGGGTAGCGGGTGCCTGTAATCCCAGCTACTTCAGAGGCTGAAGCAGGACAATCGATTGAACCCGGGAGGTGGAGGTTACAGTGAGATCTTGCCACTGCATTCCAGCCTGGGCGACAGAGTGAGACTCCGTCTCAAAAAAATAAATAAATAAAAATTGACCTAAGAAAATTGGTACTAAAAAACCAGTTGAGGAA
>NW_016107323.1:8617089-8622333 GCF_001604975.1 Cebus imitator
TTTTTTGTATTTTTTAGTAGAGATGGGGTTTCACTATGTTTGCCAGGCTGGTCTTGAACTCCTGACCTCGTGATCCACCCGCCTCAGCCTCCCAAAGTGCTGGAATTATAGGCGTGAGCCACCATGCCATCCTATTTTGTGTACAATTTAATGATTCTCAGTAAATTTATACAGTTGTACAACCATTGCCACTAATTTCAGAACATTTCCATTACCCCGGAAGATCCTTCATGTCTGTTGGCAGTTTGGTTCCCATCCTCAGCCCCAGGGAACCCCTAATCTATTTTTTCTCTCTATGGATTTCATATAAGTAGAATCTTACAGCATGCAGCCTTTTGTGTCTGCGTTCTTTCATTTGTCATAATGTTTTCAAGGTTTTTCTAAGGTTGTGGCATGTAGCAGTATTTCATTCCTTATTATTTCTACATCATATTCCACTTATGGACATACCATATTTTGTGTCTACTTGCCAGTGGGTGGATGTTTAGATTGTGTCAACTTTTTGACTATTATGAAAATGCTTCTGGGGCTGACACTGGTGGCTTCTTTCTATAATCCCAACACTTTGGGAGACAGAGGTTGGAGGATCACTTGAGTGTCCAGAAGTTTGAAACCACCCTGGGCAGCATAGAGTAACACTCTCTCTATGAAGAAAAACTTTAAAAATAAAAAATTAGGCCAGGCGAGGTGGCTCATGCCTGTAATCCCAGCACTTTGGGAGGCCGAGGTGGGTGGGGGTCATGAGGTCAGGAGATTGAGACCCTCCTGGCCAACATGGTGAAACCCCATCTCTACTAAAAATACAAAAATTACCTGGGTGTGGTGGCAGATGCCTGTAATCCCAGCTACTCAGGAGATTGAGGCAGGAGAATTGCTTGAACCCTGGAAGTGGAGGTTGCAGTGAACCAAGCTCGCACCACTGCACTCCAGCCTGGGGAACAAGAGAGAGACTTCATCTCAAAAAAAAAAAAAAGTGTTGTATCAGGTAGCCTCTATGGCATCCTGGAATGATTCTTGCCTCCTGGTGTTCAGACACTGTGAAATCCTCTCCACTTGAATTTTAAAACAAAAACTTTTTTTTTTTTTTTGAGATAAGATTTTACTCTGCCACCCAGGCTGGAGTGCAGTGCCATAATCTGGCTGAGTGCAGTGCCATAATCTGGCTCACTGCAGCCTCCACCTCCCACGCAGGCCCAAGCAATCCTCCTACCTCAGCATTCAGAGCAGCTGGGACTTTAGGCATGCACCACCACACCCGGCTAATTTTTGTTAAATTTTGGGGGATTTATTGGTTGGTTGGTTGGTTGGTTTTTAGGCAGAGTCTTACTCTGTTGCCCAAACTGGAGTACAATGGTGAGATCTCAGTTCATTGTAACCTCTGCCTCCTGGGTTCAAGCAATCCTCCCCAATTAGCCTCCGTGTAGCTGGGATTATAGGCATTCACCATCATGTCCACCATCATGTCCAGAATAATTTTTGTATTTTTAGTAGAGATGACATTTTGTCATGTTGGCCAGAACTCCTTGCCTCAAGTGATTTGCCCACCAGCCTCCCGAAGTGCTGGGTTCACAGGTGTGAGCCCCCACACCACCCAACCAATAAGTGAACATTATGAATGTTCCCTCTTCCCCCAAATGATTTTCAGACACCCCTTTAAACAAAAGCAACAAGTGTCTTTGGAGAGTTGTCTGCAAAAGCAATGAAAAGTACTCTCCTGAAAGAGTTCTGATATTGAGAAGCGTTGCTAAAATTTAAACTTCAAAAATAGCTATGGTCATTTCAGCTGCTATTTCAGAAATGAAAAAATAGTTCAAGTGAGAAAGCCAGACCTTCAGACTTGGAAATCTAGTCCTGTAGATGCTATACTTGCTTTTTGATTTTCATTGACCCTTCAAATGCCACAGGGCCCTTTTTTTAGCCTGTTAATAATTTTCTTTTCTTTTTTTTCTTTTCTTTTTGTGACAGAATCTTGCTCTGTCACCCAGGCCCGAGTGGTACAGTGGTACGATCTCAGCTCACTGCAACCTCCGCCTCCTGGGTTCAAGTGATTCTCCTGCCTCAGCCTCCCAAGTAGCTGGGACTACAGGCCCCCACCACCATGCCTGGCCAATTTTTTTATTTTTAATAGAGACGGGGTTTCACCATGTTGGCCAGGCTGGTCTCGAATTCCTGACCTCAGGTGATCCGCCTGCCTCAGCCTCCCAAAGTGCTGGGATTACAGGTGTGAGCCACCATACCCAGCTTAGCCTGTTAATTTTCATCACTTCAGTGATTAATCAAGTCTCAGGTTTGGGGATGACAAACAGAGCCATGTGAAGCAGAACTATGAAGAGTGATTTGCTCACACTCACTACAGAAGCACACGTCACATGATCTAGTATTCCTGGCAATTCACTTTTCTGCAATCATGCCTTTTCATTTCTCTTCACTTGATCCTGCTTAATGTATGATGATATATTATTCACTCAATACTCTTGATTTCACTTCAAAAACATGAAAATTAATTCAAATCAAAACTAACTTACATCCCCCCAAATCTATCCTCTTCACGTTTTTGTATAGACCAATCCTCATTTAAAGAAAAAAAAAAAAGAGCAGATGTAATTTCAAAAATAGGACCATAGTTAATTAAACCAATGTTTTTATTCTAACCGTAGTTACTCGGAATTCATAGAGGCTCATCTATTTGTAGACACTCCAGGAATCCCAAAAGACTAAATGCAATAATAAACTTTTTTTTTTAAAAAAAGGAAAAGTGTGAGGGGCAGGGGCATAAAAAAAATAATAAATAAATAAATAAAATAATATTTCTTCAGCACTACGTGGGAACAGTAAAAAATATAATAAAATAATAAAAAAATTTTAAAAAAAGGAAAATTGTTTGGGAGTGGGGGCTTCCAGGAAGGCATTATTTATATACCTTTGAATATAAATAATATATTTATATTATATATAAATATATAACATATATTTATATATTCTATATAAAGCTATAATATATATATAGCTTTGAAGAAACTGGGGGTGGGGGATAAAAAATAGTGGAGAACACGGCAACATTATTTAAAGAGCTTTTAAATGAGCCATTTCCTCCAAACAAGCACACTCCTGGTTGTTAATTTGCTCATTTTGTTTTACCTTGTGGGATAGAATAATGATGCAGTGACATTATTCACAAGGCAAAAGCTGGTTGCCAGCTGAAAAAGACACAGAAGAAAGAATTCTTTATTTTTCATTGGAAATGCTTGGGTTCTGCAGAGCCAGAAATTTAAAGAAACTCAGCCTTTTGTTTTTCCTCCTCTTCCCTTTTTTGTTTTTATTCACCATCTTTTTGTGGGTGAGTTTTGTGGGCAGCCTGTTGTTTCAGGGCCACAGATTTATGGAAAGCTGAAGATCTGAAGTATGCATGATTTGGAGAATGCAGGAAGGGATTTAAAATGGATGTGTGCAGACCAGTGACAGCTGAACTGGCCATTAGCATGGGATCTTGTTAGTTTGCTACAGGATACAGTGAGTCCTACAGTAGAACCCCAGAGTGGTCAGACTATAATGAATACTGACATTGCTGACCTTTGATCTCAGAATAGGGTCTTGGATACTTGTTCCAGAGTAGAATCACCTACGGGCCTAACAATATACGCTCTTTTGCTTAAGCCTTCATATTATCAAAAATATTTTCCACAAGGTAAGGCAGGGCTAGAGAACAATAATGAAAATAATAATTTTAGACCTTTACATGGCATTTACTATGTGCCAACAATGTTCTAAGTGCTTCCTGCACAGTAACTTGTTCATTGAATCCTTGCAACAACCTGCTGCTTCTCAATGCCAAGGACAGTTTTGCCACAGCTCCACCGCCTCCTCAGGAGACATTTGGCAAGGTCCAGACACATTTCTGTTTGTTACGATTGGAGGGGAATGCTCCTGGCATCTTGTCAGTAGAGACTGGGTATGCAGTTTGTGATACTGTGAGGTATTTGGTGTTTGTTCTGCTTTTCTGGCACACAGCTTCTAAAATGCTCAAAATCTCCAAAGTGATGGACAGCCTCAGGATGAGGACTGGTCACAGGAAAGACAATAATGACAGAGTTGGGATTCTTCAGCCCCATCCCCCAGCCTCTGGGAGGGAAGGGAGACTGAAGGTTAACTTGATCACCAGTGGCCAATGATTTAATCAATCATGCTGATGGAATGAAACCTCCGTAAAACCTAGAAGAGCTGGGTTCTGAGAGCTTGCTTTTATTTATTTATTTATTTATTTTTAAGATGAAGTCTTGTTCTGTCACACAGACCAGTGGCATGATCTCGGCTCACTGCAACCTCTGCCTCCCCTGGTTCAAGCAATTTTCATGCTTCAACCTCCTGAGTAGCTGGGATTATAGGCATGCACCACCATGGCTAATTTTTGTATTTTTAGTAGACGGGGTTTCACCATGTTGGCCTGGCTGATCTCAAACCCCTGGCCTCAAGTGATCCACCCACCTCGGCCTCACAAAGTTCTGGGGTTACAGGTGTGAGCCACCATACCCAGCCTATTTTTTGAGACAGGCTCTTGCTCTGTCACTCGGGCTGCAGTATAGTGGCGTGATCATGACTCACTGCAGCCTCAACCTCCCAGGCTCCAACGTTTCTCCCACCTCAGCCTCCCGAGTAGCCAGGACTACAGGTGCACATCACCAGTAAAAATTTGCCTGGCTAATTTTATTTGTTTAGTGTTTTGTAGAGATGGGGTCTCGCTGTATTGCCCAGGCTCATCTTGAACTCCTGAGCTCAAGCAGTCCTTTTAAGCTGTCCAAAATGCTGGGATTACAGGCATGAGCCACCATACCCATCCATTAGAGGTTCTAGATAGCTGAAGAGGTAGAAGTTCCTGGAGTGTGACTTGCCCCTTTCCACATACCTTGCCCTATCCCTCTCTCCTATCTGGCTGTATCTTTCAGGGAAAGGAAACAGAAGTGTTTCCTTCAGTTCTCTGAGCCACCCTAGCAAAGTAATCAAACCTGAGGAGAGGATCGTGGGAATCTGGATCTCTAGCTGGGGCTCTGATTTACAGCCTGTGCTTGTAGACTGACATCTGTAGTTGGGGGTGTAATCCAATGCTTTCTCCAGGTAGATAGGGCCAGAATTGAATTTAATTAGAGGCGTCCAGGTACCAACTTCAGAATTGCTTGCTTGATATGTGGTGGGGAAAAGCCCCAACACATCTGGTATCAAAACTATTCTTTTTTTTTTTTTTTTTTTTTT
>NW_016107323.1:8622603-8625723 GCF_001604975.1 Cebus imitator
TTTTTTTTAGCAGAGACAGGGTTTCATCGTGTTAGCCAGGCTGGTCTTGAACTCCTGACCTCAGGTGATCCTCCCACCTCAGTCTCAAAAAGTTCTGGGATTACAGACGTGAGCCACTACTCCTGGCTGGTGTCCGGAAGGTTTTTTTTCTTTTTCTTTTTCTTTTTTTTAGACAGGGTTTCACCATGTTGGTCAGGCTAGTCTTGAACTCCCAACCTCAGATAATCCACCCCGCTTGGCCTCCAAAGTGCTTGGATTACAGGCGTGAGCCACCATGCCCAGCTTTTTTTTTCTTTTTTTGAGAAAGAGTCTTGCTTTGTTCCCCAGGCTGGAGTGCAATGGTGCGATCTCAGCTCACTGCAACCTCTGCCTCCTGTGTTCAAGTGATTCTCCCACCTCAGCCTCCTTAACTGAGATTATAGGCATCTACCATCATACTGGCTAATTTTTGTATTTTTAGTAGAGACAGGGTTTCACCATGTTGGCCAGGATGATCTTGAACTCCTGACCTCAGGTGATCCATCTGCCTCAGCCTCCCAAAGTACAGAGATTACAGGTGTGAGCCACTGTGTCCAGCCAGAGCCACCATGCCCAACCTGAGCCACTGCACCTGACCCAGAAACATTCTATGTTGTATTGTGAGACTACAGGAGAAACAAAAAAACTTTTTTTTTCTGTGTCCTTATACTGCTGAACACTCTACAATACACAGGACAGTTCCCCAACAAAAAGAATTATCCAACCCAACATGACAACAGTGCTGAGGTTAAGAAACCTTGCAGTGGCCCTAAGAAGTAGATAGGATTATTATTCCCCTTTTACAGATGGGGAAACTGGGGCACAGAGAGAGTAAGTCACTTTGCCTAAGGGCACATTCATTAAATGGTAGAGCTGGGATTTGAACCCAGAAAATCTGTCTCCAACATCTGGGACCTAAATTGCTTTGCTATATGAAATAGTAAAGGCCTAAGCTGGCTCTCTTGAAAAAATAAACTTCTCTCTTTTGTCTCATCAAATGCAGGGCTCTAGTGAACTGGCGCCACCGATGATTGCCTGTTTCTTGATTCAAGGAATCAGTGATTATTGTAGAAGTCACTAACTGCAGTGGACAAGTTGGCAGTGCCTTCAAAACTGACAGTGTATGCACATAGGTTCCTACAGGAAAAAAAAATAATTAATTAAAAGAAATCCTGCCGAGCACAGTAGCTCACACCTGCAATCTCAGCACTTTGGGAAGCTGAGGCCCAAAGTGCTTGGGAGTTTAAGACCAGCCTAGCCAACATGGTGAAACCCCATCTCTACAAAAAATATGTTTTAAAAAAAATTAGCTGGGCATGGTGGCTGGCACTTGTAATCCTAGCTACTTGGGAGGCTGAGGCATTAGAATTGCTTGAACCCGGGAAGCAGAGGTTGCAGTGAGCTGAGATTGCACCACTACGCTCTATACCCAGCCAGGATGACGGAGTAAGACTCTGTCTCAAAAATATAGTAGAAATAACGCCAGATATGGTGGCTCATGCCTGTAATCCCAGCACTTTGGGAGGCCGAGGCAGACGGATCACTTGAAGTCAGGAGTTCAAGATCAGCTGACCAACAGGGAGAAACCCCGTCTCTACTAAAAATACAAAAAAGTTAGCCAGGTGTGGTGGCACATGCCTGTAATTCCAGCTACTCTGGAGGCCTGAGGCAGGAGAATCACTTGAACCTGAGAGATGGAGGTTACGGTGAGCCGAGATCGTGCTATTGCACTCCAGCCTGGGCAACGAGAATGAAACTCTGTCTCAAACAAACAAAAAAATTTTTTTTTAAATGAAAAAGAATTAGCTCTGTGTGGTGGCGCATGCCTGTGGTCTCAGCTATCTCAGGAGGCTGAAGTGGGAGGATCACTTGAGCCTGGGAGGTCAAGGCTGCAGTGAGCCCTGATTGTGACACTGCACTGCAGCCTGAGTGACAAAGTGAGACCCTGTCTCAAAACAAAAAAAGAGGCTGGGCATGATGGTTCATGCCTGTAATCCCAGCACTTTGAGAGGCGGAGCTGGCAGATCACTTGAGGTCGGGAGTTTGAGACCAGCCTGGCCAACATGGTGGTAAAACCCTGTCTCAATTAAAAATATAAAAATTAGCTGGGTGTGGTTTGGGGCACCTATAATCCCAGCTACTTGGGAGGCTGAGGCAGGAGAATTGCCTCAACCCAGGAGACAGAGGTTGCAGCGAGCTGAGTTTGGGCCACTACACTCTAGCCTGAGCAACAGAGAGGGACTCCGTCTCAAAAAAAAATAAAAAAAATCTTGGGCCTGGCAAGGTGGTTAACGCCTGTAATCCCAGAACTTTGGGAGGCTGAGGTGGGTGGATCACAAGGTCAAGAGATTAAGACCAGCCTGGCCAACATGGTGAAAACCCATCTCTACTAAAACTACAAGAATTAGCTGGGCGTGGTGGCACACACCTGTAGTCCCAGCTACTAAGGAGGTTGCAGGAGAATCACTTGATCCCAGGAGGCAGAGATTACAGTGAGCCAAGATTGTACCAATGCACTCCAGCCTGGCAACGGAGTGAGACTCCGTCACACAGAAAAATCAGCCGGGCGCGGTGTATCATGCCTGTAGTCCCAGCACTTTGGGAGGCCAAGATGGGCAGATCACCTGAGGTTGGGAGTTCAAGACCAGCCTGACCAGCATGGAGAAACCCCATCTCTACTAAAAATACAAAAAATTAGCCAGGTGTGGTGGTGCATGCCTGTAATCCCAGCTACTTGGGAGGCTGAGCCAGGAGAATGGCTTGAACCTGGGAGGCGGAGGTTGCAGTGAGCTGAGATTGCGCCATTGCACTCCAGCCTGGACAACAAGAGTGAAACTCTGTCTCAAAAAAAAAATCTTGGCCAGGTGTGGTGGCTCACGCCTGTAATCCAAACACTTTGGAGGCCAAGGCGGGCGGATCACCTGAGGTCGGGAGTTCAAGACCAGCCTGACCAACATGGTGAAACCCTGTCCTAAAAAAAAAAAAAAGGCCGGGCGCGGTGGCTCAAGCCTGTAATCCCAGCACTTTGGGAGGCCGAGGCGGGTGGATCACAAGGTCAAGAGATCGAGACCATCCTGGTCAACACGGTGAAACCCCGTCTCT
>NW_016107323.1:8626373-8627803 GCF_001604975.1 Cebus imitator
CCCAAAGTGCCAGGATTACAGGCATGAGCCACCATGCTCAGTCTTTATTTCTCTCTCTCTTTTTTTTTCTTTTTGACACAGGGTTTCGCTCTGTCACCCAGGCTGGAGTTCAATGGCACAATCTCAGCTCACTGTAACCTTTGCCTCCCAGGCTAAAGATCCACCCATCTCAAGCCTCTCAAGCAGCACACATGTGCACAGTGACAAGGACCATAGGTGCATGCCACCATGCCTGGCTAATTTTTGTATTTTTTTGTAGAGACATGGGCTCACCCTATTGTCCAGGCTGATTTCAAACTCATGAGCCGAAGTGATCTATCTGCCTCAGCCTCTGAAAGTGCTGGGATTACTTTCAAGCAGAATGAAAACTCTGCCCAGCCCAGAGTTTTCATTCTCCTACTGGACAAAGCTAATATTTCTTGCAGTTAGTTAATAGTTTGTGATGTAGCCTTGCAGGCATTGAAAAAAGCATCCTTCTAAGTTCATCAGAAGACATCGAAACCAAGAAACCACAAAGGGCTTTCAGAGGATCTTCCCTTGGTCACTAGCCTTCTGCAGGCTTGAAAGAAGTTGGAACTGAGGCTCTCTGAGTTGGTCTCACTCTTCTTTGATCAGGGTTCTTGTTCTTTTCCATGTACATGTGACTCACTTCTATCCTCAGGGTCAATACAGGACAAGTCTTGATGCAGAAATAAGCAATGTATAGTCACCTGGTGCCCTGAAAATGACTCATATGAATTTATTTTTCAGTGATGTAACCCTTTTAAAAAACTTCCTGAATATTTGTGTATCCGTTAGCTTCTGCTGTGTAACAAACCACTCCCCCATTTTTTTTTTTCAGACAGAGTTTTGCTCTTGTTACCCAGGCTGGAGTACAATGGCGCGATCTTGGCTCGCCACAACCTCTGCCTCCTGGGTTCAGGCAATTCTCCTGCCTCAGCCTCCTGAGTAGCTGGGATTACAGGCATGCACCACCATGCCCAGCTAATTTTCTGTATTTTTAGTAGAGACGGGGTTTCACCATATTGACCAGGATGGTCTCGATCTCTTGACCTCATGATCCACCCACCTCGGCCTCCCAAAGTGCTGGGATTACAGGCGTAAGCCACCGCACCCGGCTCACTCCCCCATTTTTAAGAAAAAAAGCATCTATTGTTTTTCTTTCTTAAAAATTCTGAGAGTTGACCAGGCATGGTGCCTAAGGCCTGTAATTAGCCTGCAAGGCTGAGGCCTGTGATCACCTAAGGTTGGGAATTCGTGACCAACCTGACTAATGTGGAGAAACCCCGTCGCTACTAAAAATACAAAATTAGAGGCCGGGCGCGGTGGCTCAAGCCTGTAATCCCAGCACTTTGGGAGGCCAAGGCGGGTGGATCACGAGGTCAAGAGATCGAGACCATCCTGGTCAACATGGTGAAACCCCGTCTCTA
>NW_016107323.1:8629389-8630584 GCF_001604975.1 Cebus imitator
TTTATTTTATTTTTGAGACACGATCTTGTTCTGTCACCCAAGCTAGAGTGCAATGTCATGATCACAATCACTGCAGCCTTCACCCCCTGGGCTCAAGCAATTCTCCTGCCTCAGCCTCCTGGGTGGCTGAGACCACAGGCACGCACCACCATGCCTGGGTAATTTTTTTATTTGTTGTAGAGCCAGGGTCTCCCTATGTTACCCAGGCTGGTCTTGAACTCTGCACAGGCACTTTTCAGGTCTTTTCTTGTGTCACCTTTTCTAATGTCACATTAGCCAAAGCAAGACATGGCCAAGTGCCAATTTGAGGGGTGGGGAAACAGACTGCCAAATCACTTTGCAAAGGATGGGGGCTGAGCACACTGGCTCACACCTGTAATCCTAGGAGGCCAAGGTGGGTGGATCACGAGGTCAGGAGATCAAGACCATCCCGGTCAACATAGTGAAACACCGTCTCTACTAAAATACAAAAAATTAGCTGGGCATGGTGGCACATGACTTAGTCCCAGCTACTCGGGAGGCTGAGACAGGGGAATTGCTTGAACCTGGGAAGCAGAGTTTGCAGTGAGCAGGATCATGCCACTGCACTCCAGCCTGGCGACAGAGTGAGACTCCATCTCAAAAAAAAAAGGATGAGCATGTAGGGAGGAACCTATTGGTAGCTCTTTTCTGTAATCATCACAGCTGGCAGCAAGATATTTGAATATCAATACAAAAATTTTTTTCTCTTAAGATAACTTCTAGAATGCAGAACAAAGTGGAGAAGCCTCCTTTTAACAACCCGATGACTTCCAAACTCTAGATTCTTGGTCATCTCACCCTGGACTACTAGAACCATTCTGATGAAAATAGCACCAGGTATAGTTTCTGGCAAAGCTGATTTTCCAGAAATACGTGACCTTGGGAAGGTCATCTTTATTGTTATTCATGGAAAACAAGGGGTTGTATTAGATATTCTCAAATTGCAAGGGACCTTTCAGAGGTCATGTTGCAGGAAAGTGAAAGAATGGGTCACATGTGGAATGGCCCAATATCTGCCTGTAGAGATAAGACAACCAGGCTGGAGATTGAAATTTTCAGCTTTCATTCCAGATTTTGGCATGGGCTGTGAGTCTATGATTTTTCTTTTTTTTTTTTTTTTTTTTTTTTTTTTTTTTTTTTTTTTTTTTTTTTTTTTTTTTTTTTTTTTTTTTTG
>NW_016107323.1:8632206-8633939 GCF_001604975.1 Cebus imitator
TTTTTTTTTTTTTAATTTTAAACTTAAATATTATTTTTTCAGAGACGGGGACTCGCTATGTTGTCCAGGCTGATCTTGAACTCCTGGCCTCAAGCAGTCCTCCGTCTCAGTCTCCCAACGTGTTGCAATTATAGCCATAAGCCACCATGCGCAGCTCCCATTGAGATTTCTTTTTTTTTCTTTTTCAGCAGAGTCTTTCTCAGTCACCCAGGCTGGAGTGTAATGGCACTATCTAGGCTCACTGCAACCTCTGCCTCCTAGGTTTAAGCAATTCTCCCACCTCAGCCTCCTCAGTAGCTGGGAATACAGGCACCTGCCATCATGCCTGGCTAATTTTTGTATTTTTGTAGAGAAGGGGTTTCACCATGTTGGCCAGGCTGGTCTTAAACTCCTGACCTCAGGTGATCTGCCCACCTCAGCCTCCCAAAGTGCTGGGATTACAGGCGTGAGCCACCTTGCCTGGCCCATTGAGATTTCTAATGGAATCCTTGAAAATAGGACATAGTCAGAGCTCCATTCCCCTCTTCCCAGTTTCCCCGTCTCAGAACACTATACCTCTAAGTCTTCCAGTTGCTCCATAAAATAACAACCTAGACATAGACTTGTCCTTGGCTCCTCTTTTTCTCATTCCCTCTCTAGTGCATCAGCACATATGATTGGCCTGGCATTCTGCAATTTCCCTCACTCCTGTCACTAACACTCTTGTCCAGACCCCCATCATCCCCCCTCCTGAGGGTTGCTGGAGCCTTCTAACATTTCCCTGTTTCCAGTCTTAGCCCCACTAAGTCCATTTTCCAAACAGCAGTCAGAGCAAGCCTGTTAAAATGCCAGTCATAGCATGTGCATCCCCTGCTAAGAACCTCTGAATGTCTCCCATGTCAGAATAAATACCACCTGTCTTTTTTCTTTTTTTGAGACAGAGTCTCACTCTGTTGCCCAGGCTGGAGAGTAGTGGCACGATCTTGGCTCACTGCAACCTTCGCCTCCTGGGTTCAAGTGATTGTTTTGCCTCAGCCTCCTGAGTAGCTGGGATTACAGGCATGCGCCACCATACCTGGCTAATTTTTGTATTTTTAGTAGAGACAAGGTTTCAACATGTTGGCCAGGCTGGTCTTGAACTTCTGACCTAAGGTGATCCACCCACAGCCTCCCAAAGTGCTGGGATTACAGTTGTGAGCCACCGTGCCTGGACAATGCCACCTGTCTTGACATGACTTATAAGGTCTTAGAAATCCAGTCTTTCACTACCTTCTCAGGCTTCAACTCCTTCCACTCTGCAACTTGTTCACTCCACCCTAGACATGCTGCTCACATGATTCTCTTGAAGCACACCAAGAACACACCTGCCCCAGGCCCTTTGCACTTGCTGCTCCCTTTGCCCAGAATGCCCTTTCCTCAGGTAATGACATGGCTCAGTCCTTCATTCAGGTCCTTGGCTTTATTTTATTTTATTGTTGAGACAGGGTCTTGCTCTGTCACCTAGGCTGGAGTGCCGTGTCTCTATCTCGACTCATTGCAACCTCCAACTCCTGGATTCAAGTGACTCTTGTGCCTTAGCCTCCCAAGTAGCTGGGACTACAGGCTCGCATCACCACGCCCAGCTAATTTTTGTATTTTTTTTTTTTTTTTTTTGAGACAGAGTTTCACTCATGTTACCCAGGCTGGAGTGCCATGGCGTGATCTCGGCTCACCGCAACCTCCGCCTCCTGGGTTCAGGCAATTCTCCTGCCTCA
>NW_016107323.1:8633999-8641914 GCF_001604975.1 Cebus imitator
GAGACAGGGTTTCACCATGTTGACCAGGATGGTCTCGATCTCTTGACCTCGTGATCCACCCGCCTCGGCCTCCCAAAGTGCTGGGATTACAGGCTTGAGCCACCATGCCCGGCCTAACATTGTATTTTTTAATAGGGGAGATAGAAATATTCTACACATCTTGACTTGGGTAGTGATTACTGGGTATATACGATTCTCAAAGCTCTTTGAACTGAACAGTTAAGATCTACATTTTATTGTATGTTAATTATTATTTTTTATTCATTTATTATTTATTTATTTATTTAGAGATAGAGTCTCCCTCTATAGCCCAGGCTGGAGTGCAGTGGTGAAATCTCAGCTCACTGCAACCTCCGCCTCCCAGGTCCCAGTTCAAACAATTCTCCTACCTCAGCCTCCCAAGTAGCTAGAATCACAGGCATGAGCCACCATGCCCAGCTAATTTTTGTATTTTTTAGTAGAGACGGGGTTTCACCATGTTGGCCAGTCTGGTCTTGAACCCTTGACTTCCTGATCTGCCCGCCTCAGCCTCCCAAAATGCTGGGATTACAGGCATGAGCCACCGCACCTGGCCTATTTATTTATTTATTTATTGAGACGAAGTCTTGCACTGTTGCCCAGGCTGTAGTGCAGTGGTGTGATCTCAGCTCACTGCAATCTCTGCCTCCTGGGCTCAAGCAATTCTCCTGCCTTAGCCTCCCAAGTAGCAGGGACGGCAGGTGTGCGCCACCACACCCAGCTAATTTTTTTTGTATTTTTAGTAGAGATGGGGTTTTACCAGGTTGGCCAGTCTGGTCTTGAACTCCTGACCTTGTGATCCACCCACCTCAGCCTCCCACAGTGCTGGGATTACAGGTGTCAGCCACCTCACCCGACCTATTCATTTATTTTTGAGACGGAGTTTTGTTCTTATTGCTCAGGCTGGAGTGCAATGGTGCGATCTTGGTTCATCATGCTTGAACCTCCACCTCCCAGGTTCAAGCAGTTTTCCTGCCTCAGCCTCTCAAGTACCTGGGATGATAGGCCTGGCTAATTTTTTTGTATTTTTAGTAGAGATGGAGTTCTGCCATGTTGGCCAAGCTGGTCTTGAACTCCTGACCTCAGGTGATCTGCCCGCCTTGGCCTCCTAAACTGTTGGGATTACAGGTATAAGCCACCGTGCCTGGCCTACTGTATGTTAATTATGCCTCAATAAAAAATACACACACAAGTAATATACTTTTGTACTGGCTATTGTCTAATAGCATTTAGAATATATAAGTAGGATAACTGGAAATAAGTGGAAATGTAAGTTCAGTAGCACAATAGCTATTAAATCAGATCATAGGCCAGGCACGATCTCACACCTATAATCCCACAACTTTGGGAGACCGAGGTGGGTGGATCATTTGAGGTCAGAAATTTGTGACCAGCCTGGGCAACATGGTGAAATCCCATCTCTACTAAAAATACAAATATTAGTTCAGGCACGGTGGCTCATGCCTATAATCTCAGTACTTTGGGAGGCCAAGGCAGGCAGATCATGAGGTCAGAAGATCAAGACCATCCTGGCCAACATGGTAAAACCCTGTCTCTACTATAAATGAAGAAACTAGCTGGGCATGGTGGCGCACGCCCGTAATCCCAGCTACTTGGGAGGCTGAGGCAGGAGAATCGCTTGAATCCAGGAGGTGGTGGTTGCAGTGAGCTGAGATCGTGCCACTGTACTCCAGCCTGGGTGAAAGAGTGAGACTCTGCCTGAGAAAACAAACAAAAAATACAAGTTTAATTTATGATCTGATTTTTTTTTCCTTTTTTGAGACAGAGTCTCTCTCTGTCACCCAGGCTGGAGTGCAGTGGTGTCATCTTGGCCCACTGAAGCCTCTGACTCCCGGGGTTCAAGTGATTCTCCTGCCTCTGCCTCCCCAGTAGCTGGAATTACAGGCACACACCACCATGTCCAGCTAATTTCTTCATTTATAGTAGAGACAAGGTTTCACCATGTTGGCCAGGATGGTCTCGATTTCCTGACCTCATGATCTGCCCACCTCAGCCTCCCAAAGTGCTGGGATTATAGGCATGAGCCACTGTGCTCGATCTAAACTTGTTATTATATAATATTTTTTAAAAAGGCCGGGCATGGTGGCTCATGCCTGTAATTGCAGCACTTTGGGAGGCCAAGACAGGCAGATCACTTGAGGCCAAGAGTTTGAGACCAACCTGGCCAACACAGTGAAACTCCATCTCCACTAAAAATACAAAAAGTAGCCAGGTGTGGTGACACAAGCCTGTAATCCCAGCTACTCCGGAGGCTGAGGCAAGAGAATTGCTTGAACCTGGGAGGCAGAGGTACAGAGGGCTGAGATCGCACCACTGCACTCAAGCCTAGGAGACTCCATCTCAAAAAAAAAAAAAGAAGAAATACACAAAGAAAAAGCTCTTGGACACATTTGTAGGTAGACATACACACAGCACCAATTCACATCTGCCTAATTAACACTGCTTTATAATATCCTCTGGTAGTTTATGTTTGTTCTAGGCTTTCTCCTTTGCCTATTTATTCTGTAATAAATTGAAGCTGCAAATTAAGCTGATCCCTCCAGAATCTCGTTTCCAGTTAGCCTGTTTATGCCCTTTTGACTGTGCCTCTGGGGCACTAGCAGAATCTGCACTCTTACAGGGAGAACGCCTTAGAGCCTGGATAGTCTCGTGCCAGAAGTAACTTTTCCAATAGAGGAAGTGTCCATGAGGCGGTGGATAAAGGAACTGAGATGTCAGCGTAAATGGCTGCTGTGGACTAGGCCCCAAGCTCCCCAGGGTGAAGGGGGCCAGCACAGGCCATTGAAATGAATTCCCAAGGGGAGCCCTTGGGTATAGTGGGGGAAACTCTGTGGCTTTTTTCTTCCTTCCTCTTTATCAGCTCTGGCTCAGTCGCCTCACTGAAGTGGGAGAGGAGAGAGGAAGAAGTTAGAAAACTCCATGAGAAGAGGCTGGGCTCAGGGCTGTAATCCCAGCACTTTGGGAGGTCGAGGTGGGTGGATCACCTGAGGTCAGGAGGTCCAGACCAGCCTGGCCAACATGATGAAACCCCAACTCTACTAAAAACACAAAAATTAGCCGGGCATGGTGGCAGGCGCCTGTAATGCCAGCTACCCAGGAGGCTGAGATAGGAGAATCGCTTGAACCTGGGAGGCAGAGGTTACAGTGAGCCAAGATTGTGCCTTTGCGCTCCAGCCTGGGCAACAGAGAGAGACTCCATCTCAAAAGAAAAAAAAAGGGAAGGCTTGCAGAGGGTGGATGTATAGGACCCTGGACTCACGTAAGAGTGGCCGCAACTCAGTATTCTCCTTTCCCAAAACAACAACAAAATCGGAACTGGGAGCTCTGTCTTACATTCCCACGTCCCAAAGTTAAGGGAGGTGGTAGAGCAGAGTGGTGATGGGCCCACGTTTTGGGGTTAGATGATGTCAAGATTGAGAATTGGCTCAGTGGGGTGGATTGTAACTATCATCCCAGTCCTTTCGGAGGTGGAGGTGGGAAGATTGCTTGGAATTCAAGATCAGCTTGAGAAACACACCAAGATCCCACCTCTGCAAAAACAAAAATAAAAAAATTAGCTGGGCATGGTGGTGGACCTGTAGTCCCAGCTACTCAGGAGGCTGAGGCAGGAAGATCACTTGAGCCCAGGAGCGTGAGGCTACAGTGAGCTATGATCTCACCACTGCACTCCAGCCTGGGCAACAGAGACTCTGTTTATTTTAAAAAAAAAAAAGGCCCGGCACAGTGGCTCACAGGCATAATCTCAGCACTTTGGGGGCCGAGGCAGGAGGATCACTTGAGCCCAGGAGTTCCAGATCAGCTTGGGCAACATAGGAGACCCCAAAAATATAAAAAGTTACCCAGGCATGGTGGCATGCTCCTGTGGTCCCAGCTACTCAGGGGGCTGAGGTGGGAGGATCACTTAAGTCTGGGGACGTCAAAGCTGCCATGAGCCATGATCATACCAGTGAACTCCAGCCTGGGCAAAAAAGTAAGACCCTGTCTCTAAAAAAAGAAGATCTCCTGACTTCATGATCCACCCATGTTGGCCTCCCAAAGTGCTGGGGTTAGAGCACTTTGGGAGGCCAACATGGGTGGATCATGAAGTCAGGAGATTGAGTCCAGCATGGCCAACATGGTGAAACCCTGTCTCTACTAAAATACAAAAAATTAGCCAGGCATGGTGGCAGGTGCCTGTAGTCCCAGCTACTTGGGAGGCTGAGGCAGGGGAATGGCTTGAACCCAGGCAGTGGAGGTTGCAGTGAGCCGAGATTGCACCACTGCTCTCCAGCTTGGCAACACAGCAAGACTCCATCTCAAAAAAAAAAAAAAAAAAATGAGAGGGCTGGGTGAGGTGGCTCATGCCTGTAATCCCAGCACTTTGGGAGGTGAAAGTGGGCAGATCACCTGAGGTCAGGAGTTTGAGACCAGCCTGGCCAACATGGCAAAGCCCCGTCTCTCCTAAAAATAAAAAAATTAAAAATAAATTAGTCTGGTGTGGTAAGGCAGGCACCTGTAATTCCAGCTACTCAGGAAGCTGAGGCAGGTCAATCGCTTGAACCCAGGAGGCAGAAGGTGTAGTGAGCTGAGATCCAGTCATTGCACTCTAGCCTGAGTGACAAGAGCAAAACTCTGTCGCCAAAAAAAAAAAAAAAAAAAAAGTGAGAGAATGGCCTTTACTTTGTCAATTACCAGCTATGTGACCTCAGTCAGTGCTGGCCAAATCCCATCCTGTCTCCACTGCACCCTGGTTTCTTGGTGTGTAAAATGGGTTCACTATAAGGTCCTGACAGGATTGTGATGAGGACTGGCTGAAACATACAAGGCAATTGCTCAGCATGGTGACTGGGCGGCAGGTTGTTCGAGCTAGCCGTGTAATCAAACACATCAAAACCACAGGACAGGACTTTCTTCTGCTTCTCATTCTCAGCAAGTGCAAGGGGTCTCTCTCAGCTCTGCATCCTACTAAAATCCAACCCAGATTTGGGGTCTCTAGATTGCCGCTCTGACTTGCCTGATTGGAACAACCAGTGCTGGAAAAGAGGCCCCCCAGTAGGGATGTCCTGCTGGAATTTTCCTAGTCCACTGGGGTTCACATACACTAACAGCAATCCAGTCGGGCTTGTTAGCATCCGTTACATCCCTTCCCACGAGAATGTTATCTCAGAAAGTGAAAAGGAAACTTTTTAAAGAGTTCACCAAAAAGGCAGCCCTCTCCTGTGGGCCATAAAAGAGCTAATGAGAAGGAGAAGGGGATGGTGTGGGTTATCTTTTTGGGGACTGTTGTGTTTCTGAAAACAATGGAGCCTTCTGACTGACAATGGTGAGGGGGCAGAGGAGCCGCAGCAAGAGGAAGAAAGGGACAGGAGCGAGCCACAGCATTACTCTGGCCAAACAGAGCCAGGAATCTTGCCAACGAGAAAGTGCAGGATTGGCAGCAACCGAGAGATCCTGCATGGACTTTTAGGAAAGATTCTAGGCCACAGCACAGGGCCTCCTCCGTCCCAGCCAGGATAATTCTGGCATCAGCCCCCAGCCCAGGCGTGTTCCCACATAATTGAAGTCGAATGCGCTGAGGGGAGGCCTCCTAGTTCTTCCTGGCTGCGGAATCCTCAGCGCCCTGCAGTTAGCCCCGTTTGGGATCAAAGCCAGTTTGTGTTGATTTTCCGCAGCATGGAAACAAATGCGATGAAGCTGTTTTCCTGAGGCAGGCATTTTGAAAAGAGGATCTTAATTTCTTTCCCCAAGGACAGGTGGGGTGGGGAGGTGGAAGAGTGCCACATGGCTCCTCTCTTGCCGTCCCTTTTGCAAACTGTTGAGCTCATAGCATCTGCATGAGCAGGAACTGATCAGTTAGAATACGAGTGAATACAGCTACAGCTAAGGCTGCTTCTATCACAAAAGATAATTCCTAAAAAATGCTGGCGGAAGATCCTCTGGTTGCGTGTGATAAGTCACAAAATTTGGTTGCTCTCTATTGGAGTGTTTCCAAGTCAGCAACTCTCCTTATTCCTCCTAAAATTTTCTGCTTACACATCTTCACTTATAGGTCTTTCTCTGTAATCTGTTGTGCCTTCGAAATTGATTCCTGTCCCTTCTTTTCAGTTAGCACTGAAGCCTTTTGGTGCTAAGCATTATGCTAATGACGTAAACTGATACACGTGAGTTTCTTAAATTGTGGAAACATCTCATTCTTTTACAGGGGACTTGAGTTCTCCCAGTTCTCTAGGAAAAACCTGAACTTTTGCCTATTAAGCCATAACCAAGGGATTGAGAATTTAGAATCAGGCAGCTGGGAGAGCAGTGGTGCAATCATAGCTCACTGCAACCTCAAACTCCTGGGCTCCAGAGATCCTCTTGGCTTAGCCTCCTGAGTAACTGGGACTACAGGCATGCACCACCCCAGCTAATTGTTTTTATTTTTTAGTAGAGATGAGGTCTCACTGTGTTGCCTAGGCTGGTCTCAAACTCCCAGCCTCAAGCGATCATCACGACTTGGCCACCCAGAGTGTTGTGATTACAGGTGTGGGCCACAGCACCTAGCCTGGACTCTTCCTTTTTAAATGAGGAAACAAATGTAAAAGGAAATCTGTCTGAAACCTGCTGCTTCTTCTGGGCAAAAAAATGGCAGAAGACATCTTCACAGAGGCCAAGTTGGAACTGTTTTTTTCAGTTTGGCATTTATGCTCAGTGCCATAGGTTTACTTTTATCTTTTGAAAACACAACACCCAGGTTGGGCGTAGTGGCTCACGCCTGTAATCATAGCACTTTGGGAGGCCAAGGCAGGTGGATCACTTAAGGTCAGGAGTTCGAGACCAGCCTGGCCAACATAGTGAAACCCCATCTCTACTAAAAACACAAAAATTAACTCGGTGTGATGGTGGGCACCTGTAATCCCAGCTATTTGGGAGGCTGATGCAGGATAATCACTTGAACCCAGGAGGCAGAGTTTGCATTGAGCTGAGATCGAGCCACTGCACCCCACACGGTGACAGAGCAAGACTCAGTCTCAAAAAAAGAAAAAGCAAAGCACCCAGATTTAACCTGAGTGTTGTAAACGTTCATGTCTGGGTCTTGGCATGTGATTTCACTCTTTGACTTCCCCTCCTGGACAAACCTCCCTGTATTTGTTTTGAGGCAATCTTCAGCTGGATGGAAAAGGAGTCTTGGGTCAGGGGATTTAGAACAAGGTCTGAAAAGAAACAAAGCTGCTTCAGTTCACTTAGTAAGCGTGGTAATTAGCCTTGGAGTAACAAATGTTATCTGCAGCAGCGCAGCTCTGTGCCAAGTACCAGAACCACATTTTCCAGATGATTCCAGTGAGAAGTTTTTGACTCGAAGCAATTCAACATTAGGCCCCTAAGACTGCAATCATCTTGTATAAAACAACAGATTGTTCATCTTTTCCTTTCATGCAGCAAGAATGCAAAATCCAGATTAAGCACCAACTGTAGAACCCCTTTCATGTCCTCCTAAATTTCCAGAATTATAGGGAGCGATTACTCAATGCTCATGAAAAGCATACTAGCTACAATAATTCAGAAATAGTTCAGAAATAGTTTTGGCTTCTGGAAGTACAAGTTTCGAAATTAATGTCTGATAGACCCTATGGTAATAAATGTCTGGGAACATGGGAGTTTCAGGAACACAAGGTAAAGAAAGGTTATCATTAAAACATAAAAAGACAGCCAGGCATGGCGGCTCACGCCTGTAATCCCAGCACTTTGGGAGGCTGAAGCAGGCGGATCACTTGAGGTCAGGGGTTCGACACCAGCCTGGCCAATATGGCGAAACCCCATGCACTCTGGGAGGCTGAGGTGGGTGGATCATAAGGTCAAGAGATTGAGACCGCCGGGCGCGGTGGCTCAAGCCTGTAATCCCAGCACTTTGGGAGGC
>NW_016107323.1:8643659-8644840 GCF_001604975.1 Cebus imitator
AAAAAAAAAAAAAAAAAGCTTCATCTGTGTGGCCACTTTATAGGTATTCTGGGTATCCTATTTCAAGGATTCTCACAGGTAAGCATAAAAAGGACTGGCCAGAAGAAAAGGTCTGCCACAGAATACTCGGTGGCTTCCTAAACTCGTTTAAGGTGACAACCTGGTCTCTGGGTAGTTTAAATGACCCCCAGCACTATTAAGGCACAGGAGCTGATTCTTAAGAGACTTTTAATTTCCCTTCCGCTGCCAAGAGAAGTGATGCAGCAGAGTTACTGTGCGGCAGTTAATTCAGCTTTATCCTGGAGAAAATAAGAGTAACTTTTTCCTTTTTTAGATAAGCCCATGGACTTCCATCGCACAAGCCAAAATATGCCACCAGCCCAAGCAACGTGGCGTCGTGCACAGCAGCCAAATCTCATGGATGGTATTTGTAGCTTGTGGAGCCTGACTGTACTAGGATAGGGGAGGGGTTTCCAAACGATGACAGAAGGCTGTTCATTCGTGATTTGCCAAGTTCTCCACACTCTACTGGCTGGCTGTGGAAATCAGTTTCTCAGCCCTTTTGAGGAGGACAACTTTGCCATGCAAGCAGGGAGGGGGTAATTGCTTCAGTGTTTTATATATTAGTCAATCTATCCTAACAAGTCACATTTATGACAGTTTCCCACCAAAAACAACACCCCCCCCAAAAAAAAAAAAATCTCAGCTTAGTGTAGGGCATGGAAAAAGTCTCAGGTGTAGAAATTCCTTTTAGTGGCTGGGCGTGGTGGCTAACACCTATAATCCCATAGGAGGCCAAGGGGGTTGATTACTTGAGGTCAGGAGTCTGAGACCAACATGGCCAACATGGCAAAACCCCGCCTCGACTAGAAATAGAAAAAAATTAGCTGAGTGTGGTGGTGCACACCTATAATTGCAGCTACTCAGGAGGCTGAGGCAGAATTGTTTGAACCTGGGAGTAGGGGGTTGCAGTAAGCCGAGATCATGCCACTGCACTCCAGCCTGGGTGACAGAGCAAGACTCCGTCTCAAAAAAAAATTGCTTTTAGTTTGCAAAAGAGTTGTGTGCCTGGGACTTCCCCCGTCCAGTTCAGCTACTTTTCATTAGTTTGCGAAGCTGGAGGAAGGGAGCAGAAAGATGAATAATCCAGATGTTCACTATATTGTTGAGGTTTTTTTTTT
>NW_016107323.1:8645755-8648610 GCF_001604975.1 Cebus imitator
AAAAAAAAAAAAAAACACTCATTTTCTTTGCATATCTTGGTAAGATTATTATTTTCCTGGAACATATATATATATATAATTTTTTTTTTCTTTTTGCAATGTCCACCTGTAAAGGAACATATTTTTTTTTTTCAAACCTTCAAGTAGTTTGGAAACATTTGCCTATTTGCCCATTCCTCTGGGCACAGCCTTTCAGAGCCCTTATCTCACCTATGCTGAAAAATCTGTTTTCCCAGGTGCTGGTGGGGCTACTGGATAGAGGGGATCACAGAGAAATGAGGAGTGAGCGAGCTTTGTAAACCACTTCTAATTCTCTTCATTAGTATGCTACGATCCACCCCAGCTTCTACAAGGTCAGACATGCAAGACAAGTACTTGGCCAAAACAGCAGGATTCTAACTAGTGTAAAAATAGATTTTAAATAAAATAGAATCTCTATAGGAAAGAGAATTAGGTTATGCTTTACATTCCCACTCTAGCTTTAAGGTATCTGTACATATAAGTCCAAGAGAGACTCAAAGAGTTGGTCTGCCTTAAGTAAAAATTAAGAATGTCTGAGTACATTCATTTTGCAACATTACAGGTAAAGTTTTTTGGGAAATGCTGCAGCACATCCCACAAACATAGATGGTGATTAGTGATACAGTTGATGTGCTAACAAGTAACATGTGAGACATTTAGGGGCTGGGAGCAGTGGCTCATGTCTGTAATCCCAGCACTCTGGGAGGCCAAGGTGGGTGGATCACCTGAGGTCAGGAGTTTGAGACCAGCCTGGCCAACATGGTGAAACCCCATCTCTACTAAAAATATAAAAAAATTGCCGGAAATGGTGGTGCACGCCTGTAATCCCAGCTACTTGGGAGGCAGGAGAATCGCTTGAACCTGGGAGGCAGAGGTTGCAGTGAGCCGAGATCATGCCATTGCACTCCAGCCTACAGCATGGGCAACAAGAGCAAAACTCTGCCTCAAAAAAAAAAAAAAGATTTAGGTTAGAGGGGATGAGGCCTAATTAGGGGCTAAAAACCTATTCCGAAATGTGATCATTTGAAAACCTTTGGCTAATTATAAAGCAAAAACCAAATCCCATCATTTAACAATACATCTTACTAACCTATCCTTCTACCTCTTCAAGAAACTCAATTCCAACACAGGTCTTAAGTTTGCTCAGTTACTACAGGTTATGAATTATTTGACATTTATGGTTCCAGAGAGAGTACACAGCCCCTCTGTTGGCCCACACAAGCGTTACATGACTGTTTAAAGGGGGCTCTGTTGAAATTCTAATTTTAGGATTTAGAAACAGCCTTTGGTTATATCTTGAAAGCGTAATTGAAAATCTGCCCAAGCTCCCTCTGGCTGCAACCTGAACATGCAGACCAATCTTTTGTAAACATTTAGAAAATACTGCACCCAGCAAAATACACAATTAGCTAGTCAGAGGCCTCACTCCACATTTTCACACAGATGAGAAATCTCCCCACTTATTCTTGCTAGATGCTAGGATATCCACTTTGAGATTTGAGTTTGGGAACAGCCATTAAGCCTCCTCTTTAATTGAGGTTGATAATGACGTATGAAGTCACCAAAAATAAACAGTGGAGCTGCCACCATTTTTCCTACACTTAGGCTACCCAATGTGCCCCAGGCTGTTTGTTTTTCCTGGCTAGCCCCAGAGCAAGAAAAGATGACTGCTGGTAAAGAGCCAGGGCCTGGTTTACTACCAGACCTCTTTTCAGATAACATTCAAGCAATTCTTCCACTCCCCAGAGGAAGGGGGAGATGATAATGATATGACACTATTGCTAGGGAATTTTCATAACTCCTCAGCAGCCAATGGAAACCTCTCTTTAAAGCAGCTGCTATGATCTTTTAGTGCTAGATAACCTTACCTTTGAAGTTACAAGAAATAACTTAACAACTTAAACCTACCCCAGAACTGAATGTCAAATGCACCAACTCCATAAATACAATGGAAAAATGCACAACAGAGCTGGGGCTTCTACCAAGTAAGAAGGCAAAATGGTCATTAGAATGTCTGAGGTTAGTGAACTCTTAAGACCTTTTCAAACACAGCCCCTTTCCATCACCTCTCCTGATCAGTACCCTCTACATTCACTACATCACACACTAGCAAATGAAAGAGCCAAACAACTGTGGCTTGATCCTCATTTGTACTTATTAGGGCCCACCCTCACATTTAGCTGAAGGTCCCAGCATGCCCTCATGGTGCCAGGGAGAACAGTCTTGGGGATGTCTGTTGCTTTGAAAGTCACTTGCCCCTCTTGCTGCGGCCCTTCCTGGAGGGCAACTTCCCACTGCCCCCAGAAGAGGCGGGACTTGAGGCTGAGGCCATGGGGATGTTGATCTGTCCCTCCTGGATTTCCTGCCGGGCCTCAGCAGGCAGATGGTTGATCTTCTGCTGTGTCTCCAGGTAGAACATGACATCACGCAGCTGCTCCTGGATCTCGGTGATTTGCAAATCTTTTTGGTCGCAGGTCTCCTTCAACAACTTCTCCTCCTCCTTTAGCTTGTTCTGCAGGAGGACTTGGTTGGCTCGCAAACACTTGTTCATTTCCTGCTCCTCTTTGAGCTCACTGGTGAGTTTGGCCACTTTCGTGTTTAGCTGAGTGCACCTTTTGAAAAACAAAGGAAGACAAAAGCACATTTTTCATTTGCTGACACAGTCCCCTTTCTGATCTGGGGTTGACCAGAGAAACCATGACCTCAGAATGCCTTTAGGACAGGCCCCTTTCTCCCATAGTGAGGAAGACTAGTTTGCTGCCATTGCAATCAGCTATGCAAAGCAAGAATTTTGCTCTACTTAACACAAGTGTATTTTATGCTTTTTTTTTTTT
>NW_016107323.1:8652215-8654191 GCF_001604975.1 Cebus imitator
TCCAGTTTTAACTTTGTATTCTTTAGCAGTTGTTCAATTTGTTAGGGTGCTGAAAGCACAGGATAATTTTTAATTTTTACTTCTATTAATTTTATAGTGTTGATTTTACAATAGCTTTAAAAAAATTATTTATTTTTGTTGAGACAGGGTCTTACTGTTGCCCAGGCTGGAGTGCAGTGGTGTGATGTTGACTCACTGCAGCCTTCGGCTCCCAAGCTCATGTGATCCTCTTACCTCAGGCTTCTAGGTAGATGGCACTACAGGTGTGCACACCATGCCCAGCTAATTTTTGTATTTTTAGTGGAGATGGGGTTTTACCATGAGTCTGGTCTCGAATTCCTGGGCTCAAGCAATCTGTCTGCCTCAGGCTCCCAAAAGTGCTGGGAATACAGGCGTGAGCCACTACGCCTGGCTGGTAATTTCAATCAGTAACAATTATCTTCCCAAAAAACAGTAAATAAAGAATGTTCTCGCCATGCTGTCCATGAGTTTTTTGCTCCATATTCAACATCTTTTGCCTTTTTTTTTTTTTTTTGAGACGGAGTTTCGCTCTTGTTACCCAGGCTGGAGTGCAATGGCGTGATCTTGGCTCACTGCAACCTCCGTCTCCTGGGTTCAGGCAATTCTCCTGTCTCAGCCTCCTGAGTCGCTGGGATTACAGGCACACGCCACCATGCCCAGCTAATTTTTTGTATTTTTAGTAGAGACGGGGTTTCACCATGTTGACCAGGACGGTCTCGATCTCTTGACCTCGTGATCCGCCCGCCTCGGCCATCTTTTGCCTTTAATTCCTGCCCAAGGCCAGAGCATAGAACATCTCCAGCTTAGATACAGTTTCCTTCCTAACTGCCAGTTCTCAGCCACAATGGTTCAAAGAAGCTGAAGGCTCTGGATGGTAGAAAATTGCTTTAAACAGGCAAAAATGGAAGATATCTCCACACACTGCAAGTGCACAGACATCAGAAGAGAGCACTGCATTCCACATGGCATCCATCTGGTATGAAACCCCACATTTTTTAATAAATGAGAAGCCGATCCGGCTCTGTGGCTCATGCCTGTAATCCCAGCACTTTGGGAGGCCAAGGTGGGTGGATCAGGAGGTTAAGTAATCAAGACCATCTTTGGCCAACATGGTGAAACCACCTCTCTACTAAAAATATAAAAAATTAGCCAGGTGTGGTGGCATATGCCTGTAATCCCAGCTACTTGGGAGGCTGAGGTAGGAGATTCGCTTGAACCCAGGAGGCAGAGGTTGCAGTGAACCATCGTGCTACTGCACTCCAGCCTGGGCAACAAAGCAAGACTCCATCTCAAAAACAAAAAACAAAACCTGGGCATGGTGGCTCATACCTGTAATCCCAGCACTTTGGGAGGCCAAGGCTGGCAGATTACCTGAGGTTGAGAGTTTGAGACTAGCCTGATCAACATGGAGAAACCCTGTCTCTACTAAAAATACAAAACTAGCTGGGTGTGGTGGTATATGCTTGTAATCCCAGCTACTCAGGAGGCTGAGGCAGAAGAATCGCTTGAACACAAGAGGCAGAGGTTGTGGAGAGCTGAGAGTGTGCCACTGCACTCCAGCCTGCGCAACAAGAGCAAAACTCTGTCTCCTAAATAAATAAATAAAATAAACGAATGAGAAGCTTGTTCCATACCTAGGGAGACTCCTGAAAACTGGTGATACATAGATTTGAAAATGAGGGTGTTTCCACAGGAATGAAAGAAACTGTCTGTTTATAGAGCCAGTTACAGCAGAATAGACTGATTATACTTACTTTCTTTCCACAGACTGCTTTTCTTTTAGGAGATCATTTAGTTTATGCTCCAGATTATCACATTTCTCAATTGTTTCTTTAAACTTGGTCTTCATGTTGTTAATCTGAAAGAGCAAATAGAAATCAGACTCATTTCACAAAGGCAATGTAGTATGGTCTTTGGGGCTAACATCATACTTTCCTTTTTTTTTTTTTTTTTTT
>NW_016107323.1:8654396-8658346 GCF_001604975.1 Cebus imitator
GCCTCAGCCTCCCGAGTAGCTGGGATTACAGGCACGTGCCACCATGCCCAGCTAATTTTTTGTATTTTTAGTAGAGACGGGGTTTCACCATGTTGACCAGTGTGGTCTCGATCTCTTGACCTCGTGATCCACCCGCCTCGGCCTCCCAAAGTGCTAGGATTACAGGCGTGAGCCACCGCGCCCGGCCGCAAAAATTTTTAAAAATCAGCCAGGCACAGTGACATCCTCCTGTGGTCCCAGCTACTTGAGCCTCAGAGGCTGAGCCTGAAGCTGCAGTGAGCTGTGATGATGCCAATGCATTCCAGCCTGGGCAACAGAGTGAGATCTTATTTCAAAAAACAAATGAAAATTTCTGACCATTAGCACACAGTAAGAAACACCCATGACACACACAAAAGTAAAACAAGTTTCACAAAACAATATTAATTGTGATACACCCTAATATTTACATCTACCCTATCTATGTAATAAAAATGCCAGTTGTGGACTGCCAAACTCATTTTACAATCCACAGCTGGAAAAATACTGGTTGAGATGGAGCTAGACATCCACAAGAAAAGATGCATTTTTAGGGGAGTTCACCTTACGACTGCCTCTGCCTACGATGTGTTCTTCACACATGATCCTATGAAAACTAAGAAACTTCAAGTATCTGTGAGCTTCATTGTCTAGAATAGGCTCTGCTCACATGCTTTAGTAACAGCACTACTTAAGGCACTGGGGGAAAGAAGCGGTGTTTATAACTGAAGCCCGCAGTGAATTTCAACCTTGATCCTCCTCATCCACAGGAGGCCCAAGAACAAAAATCTCTGTCAGTGAGACCCAGGGTTCGGGTTACTGTTTCTCCCTGAACATGTTCTACTGCTGGGGGTGCTAACGGACAAGGAACTAGCCAAAAGGAGGACGGTGGCAGAACAAATGGCTTGCATCGTCCATTAACTTATGGATAAGTGACATTTGTTACCAGAAAACAAAAGCATCCTTTCAAGCACCCCCAAGGTTTTTATTTAGAGCTGCTCTGGCTTCCATTTTATCCTGACCTAAAAGCAAACATGAGTTTCAGTGTTTCATTTCCCTGCCCTTTGACTTGCTTTTCACTGGCATGTTTTAGGGAATGCAGTTAATCCTAAAGAATCTGAAAGGGCAGAGAGAATCCAAAGCTTAGCTCTCAAGGATCTGCATGAAGCACTTGAGATAGTCACGCTGGTATATCCCATGGAAAAACCCATTAGTGCAGCCGCAGCAGAGGTGTCAATGCACTTTCCTGTGAGCCATGACTTTATGCCATGAGGCAATGACCTGTGCTCTGCCTCTGAGAGCACTGGGTGGCGCTCCTCCCTGCACATACTCTAATCAAGCCCTATTCAGAACTAGTAGTCAAGTGACCTCCAGTGCCTTTGGAAGGGCACTTGTGTTGATTAGAAGGCTCTTGTAAGAATTTCATCAATAACTTTTAACTGAAGATCATTTTAAAGCCGATTTTTTTTTTTTTTGAGACGAAGTCTTGATCTGTTGCCTAGGCTGGAGTGCAGTGGCGTAATCTCAGCTCACTGCAACCTCTGTCTTCTGGGTTCAAACAACTCTCCTGCCTCAGCCTCCTGAGTAGCTGGGATTACAGGTGACTGCCACCACACTCGATCAATTTTTGTATTTTTATTAGAGACTGGGTTTTCCCACGTTGACCAGGCTGGTCTCAAACTCCTGACCTCAAGTGATCCACCTGCCTCAGCCTCCCAAAGTGCTAGGATTACAGGCATGAGACACTATGCCTGTAAAGCTGATGTTAAGCATTTTTTTTTTTTTTGAGACGGAGTTTCACTCATGTTACCCAGGCTGGAGTGCAATGGCGCGATCTCGGCTCACCGCAACCTCCGCCTCCTGGGTTCAGGCAATTCTCCTGCCTCAGCCTCCTGAGTAGCTGGGATTACAGGCACGCACCACCATGCCCAGCTAATTTTTTGTATTTTTAGTAGAGACGGGGTTTCACCATGTTGACCAGGATGGTCTCGATCTCTTGACCTCGTGATCCACC
The DNA here is from genome assembly GCF_001604975.1 of Cebus imitator. Classification (NCBI taxonomy): domain Eukaryota; kingdom Metazoa; phylum Chordata; class Mammalia; order Primates; family Cebidae; genus Cebus; species Cebus imitator. Next base: position 8,656,429 of record NW_016107323.1, read on the forward strand.
TGCCTCGGCCTCCCAAAGTGCTGGGATTACAGGCTTGAGCCACCGCGCCCGGCCCCGTTAAGCATTAATTTTAAAAAACCTTGTTTTCGCCCATTTATGGCATACCCAGAAACTGGGGCCCTTGGTTCTGCCTGCTAAGCTCCAGGATAATCCTATCCAGCTCAGAGGTGGGCTCTGTACTGCTTATCTGAAGGCCCAAGGATAGGTGGGGGACTCACAAAGCTACTGAAGTAATCGCTGAAAACTTTTTTTCTTTTTCTTTTTTTTTTTTTTTTTTTTAGAGACGGGGTTTCACCATGTTGGTCAGGCTGGTCTTGAACTCCTGACCTCAGGTGATCCACCCGTTTTGGCCTCTCAAAAGTGCTGAGAGTATAGGTATGAGCCATCATGCCCAGCCATTGTTGAGAAATTTTACAAGATTTTATTTCATACTAAGGGAATCATTGAATTACAGATAATGTCCCTATGTCCAGAGAAACTGTCCCTATGTCCACAGAAAGGTTCCTAGATCCATAATTATACACAGGTGCTTACTAGTTTTCAGACTGCCTTCTTTAGAACTCTCAGGGTTCCTTGCGCATAGTGGAGACAAGGGGAAAGCCAAGCAGGCAGACCTCTGGGCCTTCCATCTGAGTTCCACCAAAATCAAACCACTTTTTAATTTTGCTAAAATAGTGAATGGCACCATTTTTAAAGAATTATTTTGTTAGAATTTGAAAACTGCTGCCCTGGTCCTTCAGGGTGAATAATGAAGCGCCAATATCTCTGCCCAATTTTATTTCCTTCCATTTAGAAGGGCTCTGCACCATTTCATTGCCTTAGAAGTCCATTTTCAGCCCCAAAGGCAGCTGTTCCCAAGCTGACAAACCAACTGCCTGACTCAAATAACAAAACCTCATGTACATACTCGTACTTTTTAATTGAACTGCACAGGCATTAGAAAACCAGATTGAGGTTAAAAAAAAAAAAAAAAAGCAAACAAAGCCCCCTAAGACCTCAAAATACCAAAACAGTCAAGCCTTTAAATCCAAAGTTTCTTTTTAGTGGCAAAACAATTCTCCAACTGTTATCCAACTGAGAAGGGAAGATGTTAAGATTCCTCTTTCCTGTACTCTGCCTTCCACAATACCCATCAGAGTACCCTGCCATGTGGCATTTCAGCAGACACCAAACCAAACAGACTTACTTACTTCCTCTGCTGTGTCCTTCTCTATCCGAACTATCTTGTTTTCCCAGTAGATTCGCTGAGATTCCAGCTGGCTTGTTAGTAAATATGAATACTAAAAACATAGAGAATAAACACCAAAATGTAAGTCACTACTGTCAGTCTCTGAAATCCAATTTAAAAATCTGATCTTTAATGATCCACAGAAAACTAAAACTAACCAACAGAATGTATATTTACGACCTGGTTCCACTCTACTCAATATACCCTGACTCAGGGGACAGAAATTACAATTATGCTTCTGTCCTCCTGGGGCTTACAATCTAGTCAGAATAAATGTACTTATTAAAAAATTTACTCTGGCCCTGTCTTTATTTCCTTCACAATCGGCTGCCATTCGAGGAGCTGAGGAAGCCTAGAGCTCTCAGGAGCAGTCTTTTGAGCTGGTATATGGGCACTCAAAATGGTCCAGCATTTGGCATACCAACATAAGCTTTCCTACAATACAGCCTCTAACAAAACTAGGCTGTCCTGAACCCCTCATAATAGAATTGTTTTTTTTTTTTTTTTTTTTTTTTTTTTTTTTTTTTTTTTTTCCGAGACAGAATCTTGTTCTGTCGCCAGCCGCCAGGCTGGAGTGCAGTGGTGCAATCTCAGTTCACTGCCTCAAAAAAAAAAAAAGTGTCCGAAGCAATTTTATTTTATTTTACTTATTATTATTATTATTATTATTTTTTTTTGAGACGGAGTTTC
>NW_016107323.1:8659493-8660898 GCF_001604975.1 Cebus imitator
CCACCATGCCCAGCTAATTTTTTGTATTTTTAATAGAGACGGGGTTTCACCGTGTTGACCAGGATGGTCTCGATCCTTGACCTCGTGATCCACCTGCCTCGGCCTCCCAAAGTGCTGGGATTACAGGCTTAAGCCACCGCGCCCGGCCCTTAGAATTGTTTACCTTTATACCAAGAAGGTTGGGAAAGCACCTGTGGCATGTGCCCAGGCAGACTTAGAGGAGTCTGTGCTGTCAGACCTAAAGTTCTCATGAGTTTGTCCACAACAAAGAAACATGTCAGTAGGGCCTATGGTAGTTCCACATGTGCTAAATGTGTTCATGACACGATCAAGCACACTTTCCTTATTGAGGAGCAGAAAATCATTGTGATTGTTGAAGGCGCAAGCACAGAGTCAGAAAGCTAAATTAAACATGAAACTTTTTTGAGGAATAAAAATGAAAAGACTTGCTGTAAAAAAAAATTTATTCTGGTCAAGCTGACTTTAAGAAGAACCATAGTGGTTTTCAATTTATGTATAACTCGAACCAACTTACCTGTCTCCCTGCCCCCAGGAAGCAGTCCTGTCCCATCCCGTCCCACCCAGCACTTGGGTCAGGTACCCACTCTCAGCTCCCTTAGCACTGTGCCTATCAGTAATAGGGCTCAGGACAGCGGCACTTCATCACCAGTTTACCTGCCTGTCTCCCTGACTGGACTGTGAACTCTATGAAAGAGAGGATAATACCTCTACTTTGGTATCTCTAGTACAGGCACATGGTGGACATCAAGAAGTGTTTGCTGCATGACTGCGTGAATGAATAGTCCTATGTAACCACATGGAAGGCACAGATGGCATATGACAGTAAGATCTGAGAGAAGGCAAGATTTGAGAGGGCGCTGACAGATAGGAGGAGAACAGATAAAGATAGAGATCCGGCTGGGTGCAATGGCTAATGCCTGAAATTCTAGTACTTTGGGAGGCTGAGGCAGGTGGATTGCCTGAGCTCAGAAGTTTGAGACCAGCCTAGGCAACATGGTGAAACTCTGTCTCTACTAAAAATACAAAAATTAGCTGGGCGTGGTGGCATGTACCTGTAGTTCCAGCTACTCAGGAGGCTGCGCCAGGAGAACTGCTAGAACCTGGGAGGCGGAAGTTGCAGTGAACCAAGATTGTGCCACTGCACTCCAGCCTGGGTGGCAGAGCAAGACTCCCTCTCCAAAAACAAAAAACAAAAAAACCCAGAAGTCCAAGTCCAGAGAACTAGTTGGCCAAGACAGATCTGTGGACATTAGAATCTCTTCAGAAATGAACAAGTAAGGCCGGGCGCGGTGGCTCAAGCCTGTAATCCCAGCACTTTGGGAGGCCGAGGCGGGTGGATCACGAGGTCAAGAGATCCAGACCATCCTGGTCAACATGGTGAAAC
>NW_016107323.1:8661668-8664683 GCF_001604975.1 Cebus imitator
GGCCTCATCTTTCTCTTTTTTTTAACTGGGTCTCACTCTGTTGCCCAGGTTGGAATGCAGTGGCACAATCATGGCTCACTGCAGCCTCAACCTCTTAGGCTAAGAGATCCTCCTGCCTCAGCTTCCTGAGTAGCTTTGACTATAGGTACATGCCACCACACCCGGCTAATTTTTTTCTAAACCTTTAGTAGTGACAAAGTCCTCTTATGTTGCCCAGGCTGGTTCGGAACTCCTGAACTCAACTGATCAAGCCCTGGCCTCCTGAAATGCTGGGATTACTAAGGCACCATGCCTGGCCAATAAATAGTTCTTTTTTTTTTGGTGGGGGGAGATGGAGCTTCACTTTTGTTGCCCAGGGTAGAGTGCAATGGCGCCATCTAGGCTAACTGCAACTTCCGCCTCCCAGGTTCAATCAGTTCTCCTGCCTTAGCCCCGAGTAGCTAGAATTACAGGAGCCCAACACCACACTCAACTAAGCTTTTTTTTTTTTTTTCCTCTTTGAGATGGAGTCTCACTCTGTCACCAGGCTGGAGTGCAGTGGTGAGATCTCGGCTCGCTGAAACTTCCAACTCCCTGGTTCAAGTGATTCTCTTGCCTCAGCCTCCAGAGTAGCTGGGATTACAGGCACGAGTCACCATGCCCAGCTAATTTTTGTATTTTTAGTATAGACGACGTTTCACCATGTTGGCCAGGATGGTCTCAATCTCCTGACCTCGTGATTCGCCCCCGCCTTGGCCTCCCAAAGTGCTGGGATTATAGGCGTCAGCCACTGTACCCAGCCCTAAGTTTATACATATATGTGTGTGTATATAGATATAGATATAGATATAGATATTTTGAGACGGAGTCTTGCTCTGTCACCAGGCTGGAGTGCAGTGGCGCAATCTTGGCTCACTGCAACCTCCACCTCCTGGGTTCAAGCGATTCTTCCGCCTCAGCCTCCCAAGTAGCTGCGACCACAGGTGAATGCCACCATGCCTGGCTAATTTTTTTTTTTTTTTTAAGTAGAGACGCGGTTTCACCATGTTGGCCAAGATGGTCTTGATCTCCTGACCTCAGCCCGCCTCGGCCTCCCAAAGTGCTGGGATTACAGGCGTGAGCCACCATGCCTGGCCAATATCTCTTGTATGAACAGAATGTATGTACATACTTAATGTGGAGAATTTAAAAGTGTTTGATTTTTAAAATTAATATAATAATTTATTAATGATAATATAAACTTCATTTTAGGCCATTTTACTATCAGACCTTTAAGAGTCTGGAAATGAGCAAGTTTTCAAATGTCCATTTCCCCCTAAGGTTAAGGTATGTTTCTAAAACAACCTTTTTTGAAATTTATATGAAATTTATATAAAACGTGACTCATGGCTAGGTGCAGTAGCTCATGCCTGTAATCCCAGCACTTTGGGAGGCCAAGGCGGATGGACCATGAGGTCAGGAGATCGAGACCATCCTGGCTAACAAGATGAAACCCTGTCTCTATTAAAAATGCAAAAAATTATCCGGGTGTGGTAGCATGTGCCTCTACTCCTAGCTACTCAGGAGGCTGAGGCAGGAAAATTGCTTGAACCCGGGAGGCGAAGGTTGCAATGAACCAAGATTGCACCACTGCACTCCAACCTGGGTGACAGAGAAAGACTCCGCATCAAAAAAACAAAACAAAACAAAAAAAACCATGACTTGTAAATTTCATTAAAATAAAACTTACACTACAGGTTGAGTCTCTTATCAAAAATGCTTGGGACTAGAAGTGTGTCAGACTTCAGTTTTTTTTAAATCTTGGAATATTTGCATTATCTATTTACCAGTAGAGCATCCCTAATCCAAATATCCAAAATTTGATATGCTCCAGTGAGCTTGTCCTTTGAGCTCAAAAAGTTTCAGATTCTGGAGAGTTTTAGATTTCAGATTTTTAGAGTAAGGCTCAACCTATAAATTAATTTTACAGTATATGGGATGTACAGTTAGGGTCTCAAACTTCTGACCTCGTGATCCACCCACCTTGGACTCCCAAAGTACTCAGATTACAGGCATGAGCCACCATGTCAGGCCATTATCGAAGTTTAAAAAAAAATTTACATGCAGGTAAATGACAAGTGTTTCAAATTAGAATAGTGAACAGCAGTAGAAACAGATATTGAGTGACAACTCATTAAGTCTCTTACCTCTAACTGTAAGGCATCTATTTTCTCTTCCTGGCAAGTATCCCCCTCACATTCATATTGTACTATTTTCCCATCTGTTTTACTTGCAACCAGTCGATGAACATAGTTATCTAAAGAAAGAGTCAATGAAAGCGTGTTTCTTTAGGATGAAAAAGGTCTCTCCCTGAACACTTTTAACTCTGACAAAATTTTTGTTTTTTCAGATCTAAATTAAATGCCTTACAACATTTCTTTGAAACTGTCAAATCATTGAATTTTAGAGTGGAGGGAGACAGCAAGAGTGGAAGTATTAACTCCCTTCATAATGTGTGATTCAAGCCATTTCTAGGAAAACAGTACCCTCAGGGAAACTGAGAATTTGGGTTTGCAACAGCTGTCAGCAAGATGACATTTCAAGCTAGGAGGGAAAGTGAAGAGATTTCGAAGGCAAAGTTTCCATGCAGAATGAGTCCAAATTAGAAAATGAGAGTGGTGTTCACCTCCAGCATAGTCCCAGACTCGATGGTTGGTAAGCTGCATGGCATACGTGTGCTGCGTTTCCTCAAAGTGCTTATAAGCATGTCGACTTACATATCGTCCACATCCTATGTGGCCACATATTAAACAAATCCAAAGGTTCTGCCGGAAGAGGTTAAGATCTTAATTAGTTAAATAAAAATAAATGATCCAGGCCGGGCACGGTGGCTCATGCCTGTAATCCCAGCACTTTGGGAGGCCGAGGTGGGTGGATCACGAGGTCAAGAGATTGAGACCATCCTGGTCAACATGGTGAAACCCCGTCTTTACTAAAAATACAAAAAATTAGCTGGGCGTGGTGGCGTACGCCTGTAATCCCAGCTACTCGGGAGGC
>NW_016107323.1:8664811-8671577 GCF_001604975.1 Cebus imitator
AAAAAAAAAAAGATCCAGCTCAGAGTGGGAAGGGGATTAACACAGAAGACAGACTTGTCGGTCAGGCACAGTGACTCACACCTATAATCTCAGCATTTTGAAAGGCTGAGGCAGGAGGATCGTCTGAGCCTAGGAGTTTGCTTGGGCAATATAGCAAGACCCTAACTCTACCAAAAACAAACAAACAAACAAAAAAAAAAAAACTAGGGCGTGGTGGCATGCACCTGTGGTCCCAGCCACTTGGGAGGCTGAGACAGGAGGAAAGCTTGAGCCCCTTTTGAGGTTACAGTGAACTATGACCATGCCACTGCACTTCAGCCTGGGTAACAGAATGACACCCTGTCTCAAAAAAACAAAAACAAAAACAAAAGCAAAAGCAAAACCAAACCAAACCAAAACAAACCAAAACAAACCAAAACAAAAGAATTGTTTCTATAGGAGTCTGATTAAATCTATGTTTTGTTTTGAGATGCAGTCTTGCTCTGTTGCCCAGGCTGGAGTGTAGTAGTGCGATCTCAGCTCCGCCTCCTGGGTTCAAGCAATTATCCTGCCTCAGCTTCCCAAGTAGCAGGGATTACAGGTGCACACCACCATGCCTGGCTAATTTTTGTATTTTTTAGTAGAGACGGCGTTTCACCATGTTGGCCAGACTGGTCTCGAACTCCTGACCTCATGATCTACCTGCCTCGGCCTCCCAAAGTGCTGGGATTATAAGAGTGAGACACCATGCCCAACCTAAATGTATGTTTAAAATCCAACAATCAAGGATTCTTTTATGGGTCATTTGCTTGCTGATTTCTAAAGAGCACTATATGAACAGCAAGAAAAAAATTCAAAATTTATCAGTAAAAGTCTAAACCTTTCAAAAGTACAAAGGAAAAAGGAATAAATTTAGCTCAGGAGTAACATTATTTGTGTATTCATATGTCTTGCCTGACCCTAGAGAAAAAGAAAAATCAAGTCTCAAAAAGGATTTAGGCTGGGCACAGTGGCTCATACCTGCAATCCCAGCACTGTGGGTGGCTGAGGTGGGAGGACTGCTTAAGACCAGGAGTTTGAGACTAGCCCGGGCAACAGAGTAAGCCCTGTTTCTTAAAGAAACAAAAACTAGAAAGAACTTAAGTCACACCAGGTAGCAGAAAACTCACAACAATTAAAGCTGCGTTCTTTGTTCTTTTCCATCACCCATTACTTACTTCCTGAACACCACACTCAAAACACTTATTTTCTTCTACTGGCTCGGGCGTTTGACAGTACCGGCAAACAGGACACCTATCCAGGACACCAAAAGATAATGGTGCAGGTTAAATATGAAAGACAGATGTTACAGAACCCAAAAGTCAAACACTGGACTTTATATCCTCCTCCTCTTATATGCTATTTTTAAGTTTATTGTAACTAAGGATATCACTTAAATGACTAACATTTTTGTACTATTCTCAAACAAAATAAAAATATTCAAAATCTTGATAAAACAGAGAAGAATGGAGAAATTGGGATCTGCCTCATGTCCTTTTCTGCTCTTCTGTCTAAAGCTTAGATGATCAAAGGCTAAGTATTTACAGGTTACTAATAGGACTTCATTTCATGTCTGACCATAATGTTGTTTTTTTTCTTTTTTATGAGACAGAGTTTCGCTCTTATTGCCCAGGCGGGAGTGCAATGGTGCGATCTTGGCTCAGCACGCCTCCACCTCCCGGGTTTAAGTGATTCTCTTGCCTCAGCCGCCCAAGTAGCTGGGATTACAGGCATGCACCACCACGCCCGGCTAATTTTGTAGTTTTAGTAGAGACAGAGTTTCTCCATGTTGGTCAGGCTGGTCTCGAATTCCCAACCTCTCAGGTGATCCACCTGCCTCAGCCTTCCAAAGTGCTGGGATTACAGGTGTAATCCACCGCGCCCAACATATAACCTATTTCTACTCCAAACAATCTACCTTATCCCCATTTCCCAAAGATTTAAATCAATCAAAAAGTAACCTGTCTTCTCCAGGTTGCTCCCAAGAGTTGGATTTAAAATCTGTAGCAAATTTTACCAAACTAAAATCAAACTAATTTTTGTTTTTTTTGAGATAAGAGTTTTGCTCTGTTGCCCAGGCTAGAGTGCAGTGGTGCAATCTCAGCTTACTGTAGCCTCTGCCAACCAGGTTCAAACAATTCTCCTGCTCAATCTCCCAAATAGCTGACTATAGGCATGCACCACAATCCCGAGCTAATTTTTGTACTTTTAGTGGGCACAAGGTTTCACCATATTGGTCATGCTAGTCTTGAACTACTGACTTCAAGTGATCTGTCCATCTCAGCCTCCCAAAATGCTGGGATTACAGGCATGAGCCACCGTGCCTGGCTAAATGCAAAGGTGTTAATGTACTTACTGAAATGCACATGACATCTCACTGTACCATGAACATCATGTAGAAGATACCAGTGCCCTATCGAGCATTCATGTCTCAATTTACAAAAAGCCAATAAAAACAATGTCAAAAAATCCATTACTGTTTTCGATTATACTCCACACAAAATAATGCTAAATACTAGTCATGACTATTTTTGTTATATGGGCAAGTAGGCAGAAAGTGAGTGATAGCTGAGGCTGACTGAACTGGCACCAGGAAGAAACAATGCTCAAGATATAACTAGTAACAGTTTGTTACCCAACTGAGTAAATAAAACCAATAAAAGGGAATAAGCAGGAAGAACACTAAGTGTGTGTCACAGATGACCCAGCTCTATCTGTGTAAGAGAAAGTGAAAGGATCCGGTCCGCTTCTTCCTGTAGCATCAAAAGAGAAGAGAGAAGACAAACTTGAACAAAGAACAGAAATGATAGCCAGAAAGCAGCATGCAGCCTTGCTAGAGGTAGAAATTAGCTTTGTCTCATCCCTTTAGTCTGTGTGGTGGCTGTGAAAGCAGCTGAATAAGAAAACAGGCCAAGCGCAGTGGCTCACATCTGTAATCCCGGCACTTTGGGAGGCTGAGGCAGGAGGACAGCTTGAGGCCAAGTCTACCCTGGCCAATGTAGCAGAAGCCCTTCTCAAAAACAAAACAAAACAAACAACAACAACAACAAACTGGAAAGGTCAAATGATCTTTCCGAAATGTAAATCTGATCTTGAGAAAAAAAAAATACTACAAAAATAAACTTATAAAAACAACTAGCAATATATGATATACCACCTCATCTGTCTACTAAAAAACAAGTTTATCAGCCAGGCACAGAGGCTGATGCCTGTAATCCCAGCACTTCAGGAGGCTAAGATGAGTGGACACCAGAGGTTAGCAGTTTGAGACCAGCCTGGACAACACAGTGAAACCCCATCTCTATCAAACATAGAAAATTAGCCAGGTATAGTGGTGCGCACCTGTAGACCCAGCTATTCGGGAGCCTAAGGCACAAAGACTGCTTGAACCCAGGAGGTGGAGGTTGCAGTGAGTTGCGATCATGCTACTGTACTCCAGCCTGGGTGACAGAGTGAGACTCTGTCTCAAAAATAATAATTAATATTAACAGCTTATTAAATTCTTCCTGCCATTCTCTGCAAAAAATAATTTTATCTTATTTTCCTGATGAGATCTTTCCAAAATGGCCTTCTCTGACATCTCTGTGTGTCAAAAAGACCAACACTGCCTCCTACTGCAGCCCTTCCTGAGCACCCCTGGTTGGGGATGCTATTGCTGTTTCTTCCAATCTCCACCCTGAACCACATCCATTTATATACAAGTGTAAACTCTCTTAGACCAAACCATCCCAAGGAAGAGCTGAGTTTGCTTCCTCTGTCTCAGCATCTCTCATGGTTCTATGCATACACGAAAGCCAAAACCCATTCACTAAATGAACTGCATGATTTTGAGGGCAAATGCTATGACTTACACCCCATATGATGGGCTGAGTTCTAGTCCCAGTTCTGGCATTCTCTGGCCATGACTCTTTGAGCTAGCAGATTCTCATCTCTGGGCCTCAGTATCTTCCTACTCTATAAAATGAAGTGGTGGGACAAGATGGTCCTGGAGGAAACTTCCAACTTTAAAATGCTATGGTTCTATAACAGTTAATTTATATCAAAAGGAATACTGGGGCTGGGTATCATGGCTCATGCCTATAATCCCAGCACTTTGCAAGGTCAAGGCAGGAAGACTGCTTGAGCTTAGGAGTTTGAGCCCAGCCTGGACAACATAGTGAGACCCCGATCTCTATGAAAAAATAAAATAAATTAGCTGGGTGTGATGGTGCACACCGGTAGTCCCAGCTGAGGTAGGAGGATCACTTGAACCCAGGAGTTTGAGGCAGCAGTGAGCTGTGATCATATCACTGCATTCCAACCTGGGCAACAGAGCAAGACCCTGTCTCAAAAGAAAAAGTACAACTGGAGTGGCGGGGAACAGAGAAGTGCCTAGAATTTAACTGGTATAGCAGATAGACCCAAGATACAGATAAAGACTTTTTTTTTTTTTTTTTAAAAAAAGAGTTTCACTCTGTTGCCCAAGCTGGAGTACAATGGTGCGGTCTTGGCTCATTACAATCTCCGCCTGCCAGGTTGAAAGCGATTCTCTTGTCTCAGCCTCCAGAGTAGCTGGGATTATAGGAGTGAGCCACCGTGCCCAGCTAATTCTTTGTATTTTTAGTAGAGATGGGGTTTCACCACGTTGGCCAGGCTGGTCTTGAACTCCTGACCTCAGGTGATCTGCCCGCCTTGGCCTCCCAAAGTGCTGGGATTATACGCGTGAACCACCGCGCTGGCCACAGATAAACACTTTAAGGAATGCACATATCTCAGTGTGGCTTTGCTCAAGGCAGTGGAACAACTCCTTGAAAAATTCCCAAATGATACCTGAGAATTGACTGAGGACTCCATGGAACTGGGGCAAGACCCTCATCCAGCTAAATAAGCAGGGCAGCGATAATCTGCAGGGACCCAGTTTATTTATGTCCTCCCCAGAATCTACTGAATTCCTCCTGTGCCACATCCCCTACAAGGTGTGAGAGGTACAGCAGAGAGCAAGCCAGGCATAGCCCCTGCTCTGTGAAGCTGACATTCTTCTTCCAGCCACAAGGCCACTTGTGGGTGGACAGAGATTCCTGCAGACTTTACCCCTCCTTACTTCTGTGCTTGGGAACATGATCTTCCCCGTTCCCCACTGCCTTCTCTTGGTTCTGCTGTTTACCCAGCTTAACTCCTAATTATCCTCCTGGAAAAGCCACTTCTCAGGCGCTCCTGGCTTCACTAGAGCCCCAGTTCTCAGTCCCAATGCTGAACACTGCTCTTCTGTAACACTGGTTATGGCTGTGACTTATTTACTTGTGTGGTTTCATTCTGAGTTCCCCTCTGTACTGGGAAATCCAGAAGGCCAGGGTCTGATACACCTTTGTGGTTAAGTCCCACAGTGCAGTTTGCAAAGGGAGCAACCATCCTTGATTTAGGGGGTAAAAAATAGGTACAGGCCCCACCTCTTCTTTGTCTGTAGCAACATCACCTATGACTAAGACCTGGTATGTTGGGAATCAGGAGACTGTAGAGTAGGGCTCATACTTAGTAACTGCTATTTCTACTCGCCACCAAGCCATCAACAGCCCAGCAAAGCTAAAACATTACGCTGCTGTAGCCTAGTTGATAAGAAAGCCAGAGTGAATGGCAGACACCAAGTACAGCTGATACATGAAATTTCAGACCTAGATTTCATTGCAGCATGAGCGCTTCAAACTAAGCTTTACTCTTTTTTTTCCCCCCACTCTCTGGCTCTTGGAAGGAAAGAATAGCTCATGCTGCTTTGGGGAATTCCACAAGGGTTCTGAATCAGCATACCAAAAAGGACTTGGTCTAAGAATGCCGATTCCATGAACTCAGGAAACAAAAGGAGAAAAAGGACCTCTTGACCATAATGGTGTCAGGTTTATAAAGTCACATACTTGGAATGGTTCATTTCTGCTGGTGGCTCTTTTTAATTCTGGAAAGGGTCACAATGGGCTCATACACAGTAGGGCTTGGCCCTTGCACTCACGTTGTGTCGTCCCAGCGCTGTAGACACTGGCTGTGGAAGCTGTGGTTACATAATGTTGTGAGGATTCCATTCACAGACTCATCCATGCGCTCCAGACATACTGTGCACTTGGGGAGCTCAGTCAAGTCCATCACCGGGAGGCTGGCACCCTACAGGAAACACTTCACATAAGTCTCACTCTTCATCTACCAGCAATACTTCATTTTTCCTTCTTTTTTTTTTTTTTTGGAGACAGGGTCTTGCTTATCACCCAGGCTGGAGCCCAGTGGTGCAATCATGGCTCGTTACAGCCTTGACCTTCCAGGCTCAAGCGATCTGCCTACCTCAGGCTCCCCAGTAGCTGGATCTACAGGCATGAGCCACCGTGCCAGGTCTTTCTTCTTTTAATAATAGTTTTCTAGTTGCTTTTTTGACTCTTAGTAGGATATTCTCAGTATCATTACTCTCAGCAAATCATTTAAATTGGTAATATTTTCATTCACGTATTCATTCATTCAAGAAACATAGGATGGAGTACCTTCTATATTCCTGCACTGTGCCAGGTACTGGGAACACAGTGGTGAACAAAACAAAGATCTCTGCCCTCACAGAACTGACATTCCAGGAAGAACGACTGCTGTCAAAACTTTAACATCCAAATTTCAAATGTGACCAGACTTTTAGCTCAAGCTCTGTCTATGACTATAATAGACTATAAAGGAATTGATGGAAATTACATTTAAAAAATTATATTTCTTTTTATGTAAACTGTTGAAATTTTTTTTTTTTTTT
>NW_016107323.1:8671620-8677327 GCF_001604975.1 Cebus imitator
CAACTTGGCCAACATGATGGAGCCCCATCCCTACAAAAATATAAAAATTAGCCCAACATGGGGGCATGCGCCTGTGATCCCAGCTACTAGGAAGGCTGAGGTGTGAGAATCGCTTGAACCCAGGAGGTGGAGGTTGCAATGAGCAACGACCGCACCACTGCACCACTGCACTTCAGCCTCGGTGACAGGGTGACACTGTGTCCCCAAAACAAACAAACAAAAAAATAGAATCAAGAGGCCAAGCATGATGGCCCACGCCTATAATCCCAGCATTTTGGGAGGACAAGGTAGGAGGACTGCTTGAGCTTAGGAGTTCAAGAACAGTCTGGGGAACATAGGGAGACTGACTCTTTCTTTTTTTTTTTGAGATAGGGTCTCACTGTTGTTGCCCAGGCTAGGGTGCAATGGCATATTCACAGCTCACTATAGCCTGGACCTCCCCTGACTCATGTGATCTTCCTACTTCAGCCACCCAAGTAGGTGGGACAAAAGATGCTCAGCTCAACACTCGGCTAATTTTTGTATTTCTTGTAGAGATAGGATTTCATCATGTTGCCCAGCCTGGGTCTTGAACTCCTGTGTTCGGGCAATCTGTCACCTCAGCCTCCCAAAGTGCTGGGATTATATGGCATGAACCACTGCACCGGGCCGGGGTAATCTTGTCTCTACAAAAAAATTAGCCAGGCATGGTGGTACACGCTTGTAGTCCCAGCCACTCAGGAGGCTGAGGCTGGAAGATGCTTGAACCGGAGAGATCAAGGCTGCAGTGAGCCAAGATCACACCACTTCACTCCAGCCTAGGTGACAAAGCGAGACCCTGTCTCAAAAATAAAAGGCAGAAACAAGAATTAGGAAGACAATTAAGGGTTAATATTGAAAACAAAAACATTTATTTTCAGTTCCAAGCAATCAATGCTTCATTGATCTAGAATTGATGAACACTCAATTTCAACAACAATGCAGTATCTTTTTACTTTTTCTTTTTTTTTTTTTTTTTTGAGATGTTCTCCTGCCTCAGCCTCTGGAGTAGCTGGGATTACAGGCATGTGCCACCACACCCAGATTATTTTTTGTATTTTTAGTAGAGATGGGGTTTCTCCATGTTGGTCAGGCTGGTCTCAAACTCCTGAACTCAGGTGATCTGCTGGCCTCGGCCTTCCAAAGTGCTGGGATTACAGGCGTAAGCCATGGCACCCAGCTTTGCTTCCCTCTTAATGTGTTAATAGTTGTGTCTAAAAAAATACACAATTATTAAAAAAGTGCCATTTCTGATTTCTTTAGTATTATCTGTAACCTTTGGAAACTCATATGAAACTACAAAATTAGCAAATGTCTTGAAATCTGTATATAAAACATAAATTACCTCTAATTTCAAACTCATTTATTAGTGTACCACTCAATCTTTCAGAAAAAACTGGAAAAAAAAAGAAGCGGCTCCAAAGATAGTCTTATAGCATTCTTTAAAAAAGGAAACTGTTCCTTTTAACCTTACACCTACCCTACACCCCAGTTTCAAAACGTCGTTTAACTAACTGTCTCGGTCATGGACATTTCTAAGATGAGATTTTATATTTTGCTCCATAGCTTCTGGTTATCAGAAAACCCATGCTTTCCTTTATTGAAGGAGTTTAGTTCAGCTGATGTTGGCGTATCCTTCCAATATCTTTCATCTTTATCTTTGCTTCTGAAGGCATTTCCTCTGGTTCACGATCTTCATCTTCACTAAAAGCTGCTGCTACTGAAAGGTTTTGGAGCAGGAGATGGAACAGTTTCTTTAGGCTTACTTGATCCAAGTTTGATGGATATGGCTGATGCTTTCATTGCCGTCTGACTACCTATGGCAAATTCAAACTTGGAGATCTTTGTAGGCTTTGTTGGGAGGTCTGCAGCTTCTTCTTCAGCTGATGGCTTCTCAGCGCTGTGACTGGAACTTTCTCCTCCATTACTGGAAGAAACACCCTTAGTTTTCACAGGTTTTTCTGCTTCTTCTTCAGGTCCTCTGGCGACTCCAGCTCAATGCAACTTTTTAGGCTTCTTCTCTCCTGCCTTCCTGTCCGCCATTTTCCCCTGCCACCCACTTATCAAATTTTTGATTTCACCTAATCAAATGCTAAAACAATCCACTCAGAACTCAAGGTAAAAAGATCTTCATGTCTACTTCATTTTTTTATTTTAGTTTTTCTAGATGGAGTCTTTCTCTGTCGCCCAGGCTCGAGTGCAGTAGTGTGATCTCGGCTCACTGCAACCTCTGTCTCTCAGGTTTAAGCAATTCTCCTGCCTCAGCCTCCCAAGTAGCTGGGACCACAGGCATGTGCCACCACACCTGGTTAATTTTTGCATATTTAGTAGAGATGAGTTTCCTCATGTTAGCCAGGCTGGTCTCAAACTCCTGATCTCAGGTTATCCGCCTGCCTCAGCCTCCCAAAATGCTGGGATTACAAGCATGAAACATTGCGTCTGGCCCAGGTCTACCTTAAAAGAAAGAAAATCTGGCTGGAAGCAGTGGGTCACGCCTATAATCCTAACACTTTGGGAGGCCAAAATGAGCAGATCACCTGAGGTCACAAGTTTGAGACCAGCCTGGTCAACATGGCGAAACCTTGACTCTACTAAAAATACAAAAATTAGCTGGGTGTGGTGGTGCATGCCTGTAGTCCCAGCCACTTGGGATTCTGAAGCACAAGCATGTCCTGAACCCAGGAGGTAGAGGTTACAGAAAGCTGGAAACACGCCACTGCACTGCACCCTGGGTAACAGGGTAAGACTCACGTCTCAAAAAAAAAAAGGAAGAAAAAGGAAATCTTGATCATAAAAATATCACAAAGCTGTATCTGCTACTTGATAGAATGATTCAAGTGAGCCCATAATGTAGGAAAGGTTCCCATGGGAGTGGAAGATCAGAGCCATTACAAATTGCTATCAAAACAGAATCAAGGCTGAGCACTGTGGCTCTTGCCTGTAATCCCAGTGCTATGGGAGGTCAAGGTGGGCGGATCACTTGAGGTAGGGAGTTCGAGAGCAGCCTGCCCAATGTAGTGAAACCCTGTCTCCAANAAAGAAAATGAGATAAAATTTTATAAAATTCTCTTAAGTGTACAGTTCATTGACTTCTAGTATATCCACAAGGTTGTGCAACTGTCCCCACAATCTAATTCTAGAACATTTCCATCATATCCAAAAGAAAGCCTGTGCTGTTAGCAGGCACTCCCCATTTGTCTCTTCCTACAGCTCTGACAACCATTAATCTGCTTTCTGTGTCTATGGACTGGTCTATTCTGGGTACTTCACAGATACCTTGGCATTCACTTTTATCCCAATCTAATATATTTTAATCAAATATAGGAATGATTCACACTTACATCTTCAGATTTCAGCACTTCAGCTCTTTCCACATACACTAACTGGCAAACGTCATCTTCTATTGAGTTGAACTGGCGGCCATTGCATGCCATATAAAAACTATCCGCATCAGCCTGTGTACACCAAGGGGGAAAAGGAAAAATTAAGGCAGGTACCCTGAAAATCTGCTTTACATTCAATATGCATGGCTTTATTCATTCTCATCAGCTTTTAAAATTTATACTTAGCAGACAAAGCAACACCAAAAGTTGCATCTACTAAAGTTGATTGCTAGGGTAATCACGCTCTGTAGGTCAATATCCTATGTCTACAGTGTTTTCTGGGCTACGACAAAGTTTTTTCTTGAACTGGCAGAAGGTATTTAAGTGCAGTAAGCTGAAAGCTGGTACAATTTCAATATTCAACCAGCAACAGTCAACATTTCCCTTTACAGCAGTTTTTTTCCCCTCTAGTCATCACTTGTGCAGCTGAAAGTAAACAATCATTTCTGCAAAGCCTGGAACCAAATCATAACTGATACTTGTTATGATGAAATTACTCTTCCATCAGCATTGGGCTGGGCGAGGTGGCTCATGCCTATAATCCCAGTACTTTGGGAGGCCAAGGCTGGTGGATCACCTGAGGTCGGGAGTTCAAGACTAGCCTGCCCAACATGGAGAAACCCTGTCTCTACTAAAAATAAAAAATTAGCCCAGTGTGGTGGCCCATGCCTGTAATCCCAGCTACTTGGGAGGCTGAGGCAGGAGAATCGCTCAAATCCAGGAGGCGGAGGTTGTGGGAGCCCAAGATCGTGCCACTGCACTCAAGATCGCCCAGCCTGGGCAACAAGAATGAAACACTGTCTCAAAAAAAAAAAAAAAAGAAAAGAAAATGTCAGTATTTATTATTTACGTTAGAAAAAAAATAAAAGACCAGGGGAACTGGTATGAGATGAAAAACCAACTACTCTTTAATAAACCGAATAATAATAATACATCATAGTTAGAGCCCATGTAATGGATCCCATCAGGAGGTCTTAAACTGCCACCTAGCGTCCAATATCAAAAGCAAAGCTCTTGGTCAATTTGAAGGTCAAGAGGCCCATGAGCCAGCCTTTAAATCCCAGCACTTTGGGAGGTCCAGGCAGGTGAATCACCTGAGGTCAGAAATTCCAGAACAGCCTGGCCAACACGGTCTCTACTTAAAATACAAAAATTAGCTGGGCATGGTGGCAGGCGCCTGTAATCCTAGCTACTCGGTGGGGAGGGAAAAAAAAAAAACCTAACAGTCTCATTCCCTTGCAGTAGAAAAATGGGTGAAATGCAGAGAGCTGTTTCTCTCAAGGCAAAGCTGCAAAGGCACATGTGCCTCTATGAAATGGTCGCAGATAAATGGAACCTTCTTGTCTAGTCTCAGCAGAAAGCAACAAAAGAGATGATTAAAGATTTTGTTTGTTTGTTTAGATGGAGTCTCGCACTGTTGCCTGGGCTGGAGTGCAATGTGCTCGGCTCACTGCAACCTCTCCCTCCCGGGTTCAAGCTATTCTCCTGCCTCAGCCTCCTGAGTAACTGAAACTACAGGCTCTCGCCACCATGCCTGGCTAATTTTTTGTATTTTTAGTAGAGATGGGGTTTCATTATGTTGGCCAGGCTGGTCTCGAACTCCTGACCTTGTGATTCACCCCCTCAACCTCCCAAAGTGCTGGGATTACAGGTGTGAGCCACTGCACCTGATGATTCCAGTTTTTAAACTCAGCCAATTTTTTGAGGCAAGCAGGGAGGCCAAGGCTTCTCTGGATTTAATTCCCACCACACGGGCATTAGCCCAAAGAAATGAAGTTGTATGCTTTGGCCCTACCAGCATCGACAGGCTGCTTCTGGGAATTCTGCAAAAGGAAATGCTGCATCATCAACCTTAAGGAAGCTTCAGATTCAAGGCTATGACAGGCAAATACAGTCCTGCCTGTCCATCCTCACAGGGTTCTGAATCTCGCAGACACTGTAAGCTACTCAGTAGCTTTTAATTACCCTCCAATGAAATAATTGTGGATTCTTGATTACTTATGCTTTCTTCCTTTTTTGAGATGGAGTCTCGCGCTATTGCCCAGGCTGGAGTGCAATGGCGCAATCTTGGCTCAGTGCAACCTCTGCCTCCAGGGTTCAAGAGATTCTCCTGTCTCAGCCTCCCGATTAAGTGGGATTACAGGCACATGCCCCCACACTCTGCTAATTTTCTGTATTTTAGTAGAGACAGGGTATCACTGAGTTGCCCAGGCTGGTCTCAAAACTCCTGAGCTCAGGCAATCCACCAGCATCAGTTTCCCAAAGTGCTAGGATTATAGGTGTGAGCCTGGCTTTTTTTTTTTTTT
>NW_016107323.1:8678087-8679413 GCF_001604975.1 Cebus imitator
CCATGCCCAGCTGATTTTTTGTATTTTTAGTAGAGACGGGGTTTCACCATGTTGACCAGGATGGTCTCGATCTCTTGACCTTGTGATCCACCCGCCTCGGCCTCCCAAAGTACTGGGATTACAGGCGTGAGCCACCGCGCCCGGCAACTTATGCTTTCTTAATATGACCAAGTGAGCTAATAAGCAGCTGAAGAAGGATGATCAATTCTGAATGTACTTTTATTTTTGAGGGGCAGAGTGGTGGGAGGTTGGGGTTGGGAAGCTTTACTTAAGGAAATAATCCATGTAGGTAATCTGTGTATTGAGCATAGCACATTTTAAATTCAAAATGTTTAAAGTCAGCTGTTGAACAAGAAGCCTCTTTAATACTAAGAAGTTACAATCTAAGATGGCTTCCCCCATTCGTCAGAACAACAGCTTCTTCTTAAAATGCTTTTGGTTGAGTAAGCAGCAAAGTCAGCACATGGATTCGCCAGGAGAAAACCCACTGCCTGAAAATCAGGGCCTCCACTCATCTCCTCAGAGCCTCAGGCACCACCAGGGGCTGGCAGAGCCCTCCTGGAGTCTAGAGCTCTACAAACGCTCACTAAGCGACCAGGCCCCTCAGAGGAAAGGACAAGGCATGTGATCTAATCCATTCAATGAATTATTCCGTTCTGTTACATGAGCCCAGAAGTTTGAGACCAGCCTGGGCAATGTGGTGAAACCTTGTCTCTACAAAAAATACAAAAATTAGCTGGGCAGGGGGGCGGAAGCCTGTAGTCCCAGCTATTCGGGAGGCTGAGGTAGGAGGATTGCTTGAGCCCAGGAGGTGAAGGTTGCAGTGAGCTGAGACCGTGCCACTGCACTCCAGCCTGTGCCACAGAGCCAGACCTTGTCTCCAAAAAATAAGAAAATAAAATAAAAATGAGGCATGCAAGTGAGACATTATAGTGGCCTAAACTAGGATGACTGCAATAGAAATTAAAAAAAAATTTTTAATGTATTTTTTTGAAATGACCATATCACTAAACTGTTGAGATTTCACAGTTAACATATTGCTCTTTTCTTTAAAATCTTGGTATTAAAAATGCACCTTTACCAGTTCACATATTTTCTGAGCATCTACTATGTGCCAGGCACTGTGCTATGTACTAGGAAAAGAGTAGGGAACAAAATTCACATGCTTCCTACTTCAACTCACCATCTAATGCACTAAATAAAAGCCTGAAGCAGCCGGGCGCGGTGGCTCAAGCCTGTAATCCCAGCACTTTGGGAGGCCGAGGCGGGTGGATCACGAGGTCAAGAGATCGAGACCATCCTGGTCAACATGGTGAAACCCCGTCT
>NW_016107323.1:8682340-8683987 GCF_001604975.1 Cebus imitator
AAAAAAAAAAAAAAAAAAAAAAAAAAGTGAGGGTGACACTCTTGCTTGTCATTTATATCTAGCTGGGCAAACCACTTCTCTCCCTCTAAAGTCACTCTCCTCATCTGTAAAACAAGGATAACAACACTATCTGTCTCCTCAAAGGGTTGTAATGAGGATTAAATGAGATAAAGCATGTTGAACACTTAGCACAGTGAGTGATATGGAAGCTCTAGATAAATTTGCATATTATCATCATTTTCCTCATTATTACATGTGCTACCAGACTGAAATGGCTTAAGGCATGATTTTCCCATGGTTTACAAAGCTCCTTGGCAACCTCGGAAGGCTTTCTGATGGTCAGTGAAAGGAGCTATTCAAGAGCTTTTCTGTTCTTAATGTCAACTTGTAAATTCTAAATCCACAAGATAATTGAAACATGTTTTCAATGTCTCCCTAAATGATGGGGTACTTTGTAAAGATTAAAGATAATAACTGCATACTCTCTTGTAGACAGAACTCCACACTAAAGCTTCTCTCTGGGGCTCACCGAACAGGTACACTCTTCCACATGGCCACTGAATGGCTGCCAGTCCTGTCAATCTAGATTTCCATAACAAAGGATATGTCAAGTGGGCCTTGTGTCATGGCTTCCCTTTCACCCACAAACCTAAGTCAGACACCAATGGCAAGCGATCTTACAGGTACACTCATTTTTTTGTCAAACGGCAAGGTAAAACTTATCTGGGGCAAATTCAAGAAGGCTGCCTACTGTTGAAATGAGAGAGAGAAGCAAACTTTTGACAAGGCTGCATTTCAAAATCTAATACAATTTCAATGGATAAATACAATAGGCTATTAAAAAAAAAAAAAATTTAGGCCAGGCAAGTGGTGACTCATGCCTGTAATCCCAGCACTTTTGGAGGCCAAGGCAGGTGGATCACGAGGTCAGGAGATCGAGACCATCCTGGGTAACATAGTGAAACCCCGTCTCTACTAAAAATACAAAAATTAGCTAGTATGGTGGTGCGTGCCTATAGTCCTAGCTACTGGAGGCTGAGGCAGGAGAATCGCTTGAATATGGGAGGCGGAGTTTGCAGTGAGCTGAGATCGAGCCACTGCATTCCAGCCTGGTGACAGAGTGAGACTACGTCTCAAAACAAAACAAAATTTACTTGGGCATGATGGAACGAGCCTGTAGTCCTGGCTACTCAGAAGGCTGAGGCAGGAGGATTGCTAAAGCCTAGGAGTTTGAGGCTGCAATGAGCTATTATCATGCTAGTGTACCCCAGCCCAGGCAACAGAGCAAGACCTCATCTCTTAAAACAAAACAAAACTTGTTCTCTATGCAGTAAAAAAAAAAAAGAAAAGAAAAAACAAAACAAAACAGCTGGTTGTGGTGGCTCACGCCTGTAATCCCAGTACTTTGGGAGGCCAAGGTAGGCAGATCGTCTGAGGTCAGGAGTTCGAGACCAGCCTGACTAACATGGAGAAACTCTATCCTTACTAAAAATACAAAATTAGCAGGCCCATGCCTATAATCCCAGCTACTCGGGAGGCTGAGGCAGGAGAATTGCTTAAACCCAGGAGTTGGAGGTTGCAGTGAGCCAAGGTCACGCCATTGCACTCCAGCCTGGGGTGACAGCAAAATTTCATCTCAAAAAAAAA
>NW_016107323.1:8685727-8690859 GCF_001604975.1 Cebus imitator
AAAAAAAAAAAAAAAAAAAAAAAGATGGGCATATGTTACAATTGTATTTCTACTAATGAATTTAGAAATACATCTAGAATTACAATTCTACCTTAGAAAACATATCAACAATCTTAAGTGAAAATGTTGTAAATCAAACATAGCTAGTATCATACAGTTTCAATAACACAGTTTCTATGGCAAACAGATTTTTAATAACCTTTACCTGTGTACTAAACTTTATCAGCACCATATATTGGTTGGGAGTAGAGTCTCTGATGATTTTCATTTGTTCAATTACTTCATTAAATGGGGCGACAAACTTCATAAGGTCATGACTAGTCATTGCAGCAGGGACTGTGAGAATACACAGCATGGCACTGCGCCTCACGTCTTCTTTTAAGGAGGTCATCTTACTAATAAAACAATAGAATGACTTGAGTAGATGAGGTATGGTTCATTCAAACAACACTAATCAGACAACTTTTACGTCCAAGAAAATAGGAAAAAATAAAAATTGTAATATGTCACAAATGAACTGTTCTACATTATACCCACTGAAATTTTTAATCTTCAGTTCAAGGTTTGTTATGGTTCAAATCTGCATTAGGCAAATTTGCAGTGTTTTACTCTCATCAATGTTTGAATAATACTCTGTCACTGAGTAAGTTAAAAGCACAACTCTGGCTATGGATCTCTCTCAAAGGGCCTAGAAAAAGAGCTGTAAATATAAGAGAGAATGCTAAACCATGAGGATGTAACTGAAAATTTCAGGAAGTGTTCCTAGGCTGGGGTGGCTGGAATAGTAGAATAGAGAGAGGAAAGAAAAACCTCCAACAATGTAATTTGTGTTTTGTAATGCTGTGAACTCACTTGACAGTTGTGATCCGAAATGGCTACCTGGGCTGGGTGCAGTGGCTCACAACTGTAATCCCAGCCCTTTGGGAGGCTGAGGTGGGCTGATCACCTGAAGTCAGAAGTTCGAGACCAGCCTGGCCAACATGGTGAAATCCCGTCTCTACCCCCTCCAACCATAATAAAAAATTAGCTGCGTGTGGTGGCATGCACCCATGGTCCCAGCTACTCTGAGGAGAGAGAATTGCTTGAACCTGGGAGGGGAGGTTGCAGTGAGTCGGAATCGCACCACTGCACTCCAGTCTGAGTGCTGGAGTGAGACACTGTCTCAAACAAAACAAAACACAAAATGGATACCTGAACAGTCACTGTTTTCCGAATAGGGATGTGGCAAACAAGTTAGCACAAGAAAAGCCTTAAGGTATCAGCTATCAATTATCCAGGGAGGTAATGGCCAGGCTTGTGGATTATCTAGCCAAATGCTTCCTTTCCTTGGGGCTCCAGCAAGACTTTTGACCGAACCACAGAAAATGGTAAAAAGAGGTGATAAAATTGAAATGAGTTAACTGACTTCTTAGCAGCCTCTTCAGTAAAGATTTGGTGGGGACATGAGACTACAATGACTCTGTGGATCATTTTCTTTGTCCTTTCAATTCCCCAATCACCTTCCATGCCCATCAGCTAAGAAAACATTTTCCAACGTATTTTCTGGCATTTCTCTTATAAGGAAAAGCTTTGACCCAATCCACAAGATTAATCAAATGTAAAACATCTGAGAATTTTCTAACACACAATACACAAAAGTGTTATTTTAAAGCTTAAAATAATACCCACTTCCCTCCAAAGCAAGAGACTACCCTATAGCAAAGAACAAAAAACAAGAAATTAGGACAAATCCAAAAGAAAAAAGGGTTTTCTTACTTTGTCTTATATAGGTGCATAATACCATGAACTATTTCAACTGATGGATTTCCACTGAAGAATGAAATCTGGTCTGGAAGCTGTTTGGATGGAGAATCGGGGGCAGCATTTAGGCATTCCTTACTGTGATCTTTACTTCTTTGGGCAGTGGGGGATTCTTCTGAAGACTTCCTTTCTTCCACTGTAGTTTTTAGTTCATCTTTCACCAATTAAAAAATAGCAGATTATAAATGGATAGGACATATGCTGAAGGGCTCGAACTAGATTAAAATTTCAAGTCAGAGGAATAAACTTTGATAGAGTAATTATATTGCGTTGGAACCGAATCAGAAGGAGGAGGGGAAAAAAAAGAGTAATTACAATGTAATGCATTAAGAGTTATATTTGTAGAACAGCTGAGTTTATGAGAGGATCATACATTAAAGCTCTCTTTGCCCCATAAAAATCTCATTAACATCATGAGAAACTCAAGGATGGCTATTACATTTGGCAATACCATAATGCAAGCGGGTGCTTCCGTTATGAAATCCTAACTGGGAAAAACATTCAAGACTACTAAGTTTGAAATCCAAACCTACCAGTTCTGACCACTTCCATGTTGGAGATGTAGTACTATCTACACATCCACTTCCACAGATGAAATGAGTTGGCTGAGCAGGGGAAGGCACAACATGTTTATCTGGACACATTCATGATCTGCCACTGAACTAGGTGGTAAGTTCTCCCTGGTGGCTGGGTGTGGTGGCTCACACCTGTAATTCCAGCACTTTGGGAGGCCAAGAAGGGTGGATCACTTGAGGCCAGGAGTTCGAGACCAGCCTGGCCAACATGGAGAAACCCTGTCTCCACTAAAAATACAAAAATTAGCCAGGTGAGGTAGAGGGCGTCTGTAATCCCAGCTACTCAGGAGGCTGAGGCAGGAAGATTGCTTGAGTCCAGGAGGTGGAGAATGCGGTGAAACAACATTGTACCACCGCACTCTAGCCTGGGCAACAGAGACCCAGTCTCCACTAAAATGTGGCTTAACGATGTCATAAAAAGCACACAGGCAGTGAAAAAGTATGCTAGATGTTAAAATCGTAGGCTTATCAAACACCATGTATAAAATAGGAAACCAGGGTTCACGTTACAAAAGACAGTCCCGGGTTTTAGAAAGCATACCTGGGATGGACTTCATTGTCTCAATGATCACATCTGTCATTTCTCGACGGCCGAGATGCTGATGGATAATTGCTGCTTTCTCTCCTGGTGACTTCCCTTCTAAACAGGCTACAGCTGAAGCTAGTGTTGTCTTTTTGATCTCCTCATCAGACATTTCCCCCGCTAAAGAACACATGAATGATTAATACTAGGTAATAAAACAAGCTCCTCTTTATTCTCTATTCATCCATTATTAGGTTTCCCTTTTCTTTCTACTGCCTTCCACCAAGATGATAAGAAGCCTTTGTAGTATCCATCTCACTCACCTCTGGGACCACTGTGGAAACAGTCAATAAGTAGCCAGGAAAATATACTCAGAAATGCAGGGCTGTTCTACTGAAATCATGCACTTATTTTTATTTTTATTTTATTTTAATTTTTTTTTTGAGACGGAGTTTCACTCATGTTACCCAGGCTGGAGTGCAATGGCGCGATCTCGGCTCACCGCAACCTCCGCCGCCTGGGTTCAGGCAATTCTCCTGCCTCAGCCTCCTGAGTAGATGGGATTACAGGCACGCACCACCATGCCCAGCTAATTTTTTGTATTTTTAGTAGAGATGGGGTTTCACCATGTTGACCAGGATGGTCTCGATCTCTTGACCTTGTGATCCACCCGCCTTGGCCTCCCAAAGTGCTGGGATTACAGACTTGAGCCACCGCGCCCGGCCTTTATTTTATTTTTTAATTTTTATTTTATTTTATTTTTTTTGAGACGGAGTTTCGCTCTTGTTACCCAGGCTGGAGTGCAATGGCGCGATCTCGGCTCACCGCAACCTCCGCCTCCTGGGTTCAGGCAATTCTCCTGCCTCAGCCTCCTGAGTAGCTGGGATTACAGGCACGCACCACCATGCCCAGCTAATTTTTTGTATTTTTTTTTTAGTAGAGACGGGGTTTCACCATGTTGACCAGGATGGTCTCGATCTCTTGACCTCGTGATCCACCCGCCTCGGCCTCCCAAAGTGCTGGGATTACAGGCTTGAGCCACCGCGCCCGGCCTTTATTTTTATTTTTTGAGACAGTCTCACTCTGTCATCCAGGCTGGAGTGCAGTGGTGTCATCTTGGCTCACTGCAACCTCCTCCTCCTGGGTTCAAGTGATTTTCCTGCCTCAGCCTCCTGAGTAGCTGGGACTACAGGCATGCACACCACGTCTGGCTAATTTTTGTATTTTTAGTAGAGATGGGGCTTCACCATGTTGGCCAGGCTGGTCTTGAACTCCTGGCCTCAAGTGATCCACCTGCCTCAGCCTCGCATAGTGCTGGGATTAAAGATGTGAGCCACTGTGCCAGGCCCAAAATCCTGGACTTTAAAGCAAATTTACAAAAGAGAGTCCCTAATATATGCTTTGTCAGGGCAGGGACTATGCCTGTTTTGCCTACCACTGTATTCCTACCACTTACACCACAATGCCCAGCACATAGAGGAGGCTCTCTTGAATATCTGATGAATAAATGGCTACATGACTGACCCATGCAGATGTCTGTATGTGGCTAATATCAATTTAGCTGACTTTCAGAACTCAGAAGCCACTTAAGCCTTTGGAAAGATGCTCATAAGCTATTAAATCATATTCAATCTTTAATTTGCAGCTCTAAAGGTCACACACCCAGGAAGTTTCCAATGACACCATCCCTACCTGCCCCTGTCCCTCTCTCCAAACCAGACACATTTTCTTGTAATAGCTTTCCAAACTGTTTCTTCTTTCCTTCATAGCACTTACCACAGTTGTAATTCTACACTTACTCTGCACTTAATTCATCTGTTTCCTTCAAGAAACTGCTGGTGCCATTAAAGCAGAGATCCTATCTGATTCAGCACATAAGGAAAGCTCCAGCACATGTGAGTATGAAATAAGTTATTTTATTTTTATTTTTTTGGAGATGGAGTTTCACTCTTGTCGCCCAGGCTGGAGTGCAATGGCAGGATCTCAGCTCACCACAACCTCTGCCTCCCAGGTTCAAGCAATTCTCCTGCCTCAGCACCCGGAATAGCTGGGATTACAGACATGCACCACCATGTCCAGATAATTCTGTACTTTTAGTAGAGACGGGGTTTCTCCATATTGGTCAAGCTGGTCTTGAACTCCCGAACTCAAGTGATCCGCCTGCCTTGGCCTCCCAAAGTGCTGGGATTACAGGCGTAGCCACTCACCCGGCCTTTTTTTTTTTTTTTTTTAAA
>NW_016107323.1:8691142-8695411 GCF_001604975.1 Cebus imitator
CAACCTCCGCCTCCTGGGTTCATGCAATTCTCCTGCCTCAGCCTTCTGAGTAGCTGGGATTACAGGCACGCGCCACCATGCCCAGCTAATTTTTTGTGTTTTTAGTAGAGACGGGGTTTCACCACGTTGACCAGGATGGTCTCGATCTCTTGACCTCGTGATCCACCCGCCTCGGCCTCCCAATTTTTGTATTTTCAATACACTCCGGGTTTCACCTTCTGTTGGCCAGGCTGGTCTCGAATTCCTGACCTCAGGTGATCCACCGCGCCTGGCCACGTATTTCTTGAATGAATGTTATTATTAGGTAATTATCTGAGGACCAAGGAAAAGAGCCAGAGCTGCATTCCTCACTAAGGAGCTATGTTACTGGTGTGAAAAGCTCAGACTCAAGTCCAGCTCACTGAGTTAGAATCCCAGTTTCCCCCATTACAGATAACCTTGGGCAAATCATTTAATCACTAAGCTTCAGTTTCCCAATGTGTAAGAGACACACGCCACACCCATTTACCTCATAGGGCTGTTGCAAAGATAATTAGAGAATAAAATGCACAAAAGGTGCTTAGCACAGTGCTGGGATATACGAAGTGTCCAAATTTAGTTACTACTATGGTTAGGGGGCACCTCAATGGATATGCTTCCAAAAGGGAACAATTTAATTAAACCAAGGACCGTCCAGAGTTGCTGGGGACCCAGTTCCTGCCTCTACGAAGCCTAGAGAGAAGCAAGGGAGACAAACAGACCACTCGACTCTCTCGAGAGGGAGACGCACCAGGTACAAACGGAACGCCCGCAGAAGGCACTGGGAGGGAGGTTCGGGGCAGTGCTTCCCTGAGATGACACAGGGGAAGGCCTCTCAAGGGCGTATGGACAGAGCGGGATCCCGACCACCTCTCTGCTTCTTCCTGAGGCAAGAGCCCTCGCCGCGGGCTTTTCTCGGGACAGTGTTTTGGGAGGGAGAGCCCCCTGGGCCCAGACCCGGCTACAGGGAAGGCCGCGAGGGCGCGGGACTCACCCGCGGCGCTGAAGCCGAAGCCGGCAGGGACTGGCGAGTGTTCCGCGAGCTCCAATCGGATGACAACCAGTGACACACTCATAGGGCAGGCGCTGGCCGGCGCGGGCTCCGGCTGGCTCAGGAAAGGCTGGGAGGCGAGCCGAGAGGCCGAACGGCCCGGAGCTGGCAGCGCCGCCACCGCCTCAACGCGGTCGCCGCCGCCTCAGCAGCAGCAGCTCCTCGCACAGCTCACAGAGCCACAACAACTTCCACTTCCGCCTCCCGGCCGCCGTCGCTGACCCGTGGGTTACGCATGCGCGCACCACCGCGCACAACGATTGAGCTGCGCGGCACCGGGTCAGCCTGGTGTCCTTCCGGACGGGATCTCGAGGAGATCGGAGCAGGACGTCGTGGCGATTGCTATGGCTGGGGTCTCGCACTTAGGCTGAGCGGCAAGTTTTCGCCCAGCTCCGAGTTAACCTCTGCCTGCCCGAGAGGCCTCGTCCTCAACCCACCTCGTCTGACGGCGCGGGATCCCCGGTTCCGCGAGGTCTCCAAATTGTCCGCGCTGTCTGCTATGCAGAACTTTGCCCTTTTTGTTGTGTTTGACTCCTCCCTCTAACCCTAGTAAGGGTGGTTTTGTTTCTGTCCCACTTTACAGATAGGTACAATGAGGCTCAGAGAGGTGAAGTGGCTTCTAAGGGGCCATAGGGAGTGGAGACTCGATCGCCATTCAGACAGCGATCTAGTCGGACGCGGTGGCTCACGCCTGTAATCCCAGCACTTTGGGAGGCTTAGGCGGGCAAATCACTTCAGGTCAGCAGTTGGAGACCAGCCTGGCCAACGTGGTAAAACCCAGTCTCTACTGAAAATATAAAAAATTTAGCCGGGTTTGGTGGTGGGCGTCTGTAATCCCAGCTACTGGGGAGACTGAGACAGGAGATTCGCCTGAACCCGGGAGGCGGAGGTTGCAGTGAGCCGAGATAGTGCACTCCGGCTTGGGCAACAGGAGCAAAACTCCATCTCAAATCAGAAAAAGAAAAGATAGCGATTTGCTGGTTACGAGCACAGTGCTGGAGTTGTGGGTCCTCCTCCTCACCCTGTCAATTCACAAATGTTTCCTGAGAGTCTGGACACCCTTGGGATGCGTTGGCGTGTAAGATAAACATAGTTCCTTTCCATACTGTGAAGTCGACCTACATCAGCAGTTGTGCAGTATTGAACTAGTCATTGCATAAAGTTGTCATGATATCATAACTTCATGCAGTTGTGAGGATGAAACAAAATTATCTATATAGAGATAATACTAGCTTTCTGAGGCTGAGCATTCTCTCCAGTATGTCAGACTGACTTTTGTATGTAGATAGTGACAGATACAATCAATGCATATATGACAGGATGCTACTCTAGGTACATCCTGTAATAATACATATGTAAGTACATAGTACATTCTAGGTATTTGTATATGCAGACTGTATGTCTATAACATGACCATAAGATACATGTGTATATAGAGCTTGTGATTACATCCTATGAAATAGGTTTCCACATGCCCTGTTTAGATCAGGGTTTCTCAACCTCTGTGCTATTGACATTTTGGGTCCTGATAATTCTTGTTTTTTGGCCAGGGGGCAGGGTGTCCTGAGCATTGTAGAGTGTTTAGAAACATCCCTGGCCTGACCCACTAAATGTCAGTAGCACCTCTCCCTAGGTGGTGACAACCAATAATGTCTCTGGGCCTTGCCAAATGTCTCTTTGAGGTCAAAAAACAACCCTGTTGAAGAATCACAGTGTTATGCGAAAGTGCATAAACCATACACACATACTATATGCATAAAACATATGAGACTCTTGTGAACTTTTTTGGTATATTACTCTTAGAAGATAAAAATTCAAAGTTTGCCAGGTACTAATTTGAGTGCTTTACATACCTTGTCTCATGCAGTGGTAACAACTTTATGAAATTGGTACTATATTTGTCTTTATTTTACAAAGGAGTAACCTGAGGCTCAGAGAAAGAGTAACTGGCTCAGGATTTCACACATAGTAAATGGCAGAGCTGGAATTTAAATCCAGACAATCTGAATTCAGAGCCAACATTATCTTTCTACCAAATAAACCATCTTCTTAATAATGTATGACAATATACACTGTGTTTGCATATTTATGAGAGCATCATTTAGGTAGCAAATCTGCATTATCATGCTTATCCCATTTTGAGTATCTAGAAGAAGACAAATCTTTATGGTAGATGACAATAACAGAGAACTAGAACTGTTAGCCAGAGTTGGGCAGGTTGGGAATGTAACAGCTCTTCGTGGCTGCCAAAGATTAAATCTGTCCCCAGCTTTTCTCTGTTTTCTGATGTGTCCAGTTTATGTATCCTTTCAACTCATACAGAGCACCCACTAAGTGTCTAAAAACTGTACTAAGTCCCAGGGGATATATGTATACCAAGATGAATAAGATACTCCTTGTCTTAAGGACCTTATAAACACATAGACATGAAAACAGTCATGGTGGCCCTCGCCTGTAATCCCAGCACTTTGGGAAACAGACGGGAGGATCACATGAGGTCAGGAGTTCAAGACCAGCCTGGCCAACATGGTGAAATCCCAACTCTACTAAAAAAATGCAAAACTTAGCCTATCATGGTGGTGCACGCCTGTAGTCCAGGCTACACGGAGGCTGAGGCAGGATAATTGCTTGAACCTGGGAGGCAGAGACTTCAGTGAGCCAAGATTGCCCGACTATACTCCAGCCTGGGCAACAGAGCAAGATTCCATCTCAAGAAAAAAAAAGTAGTGACTGGTCGGGTGCGGTGGCTCTCTCCTGTAATCTCAGCCTTTGGGAGGCTGAGGCGGGTGGATCACGAGGTCAAGAGATCGACACCATCTTGGCCAACATGATGAAACCCTGTCTCTACTAAAAATACAAAAATTAGCTGGGCGTGGTGGCGCACACCTGTAGTCTTGGCTTCTTGGGAGGCTGAGGCAGGAGAATCACTTGAACCTGGGAGGCAGAGGTTGCAGTGAGCCAAGATTGCGCCACTGCACTCCAGCATGGGCAACAGAGTGAGACTCTGTCTGAAAAAAAAGTTACTGTGTAATTGGGTAAGTACTCTGCTGAAGATACAGCAAAGAGGCAATGGGAGTGAAAAAATAAATTTCACACTCTGCCTGGAAAAAGAAAAGAAAAGCCTCCACGGAGGAGCTAAAACAGGCCGTGATGTCAAAGTGAATGGAAATTCACCTACCAAATAAAGCAGGGAAAGATTC
>NW_016107323.1:8695521-8700601 GCF_001604975.1 Cebus imitator
TTTTTTTTGAGACAGAGTCTTGTTCTGTTGCCCAGGCTGGAGTCCAGTGGCACAATCTTGGCTCACTGCAGCCTCCGCCCCCCCGACACCCCCAGGATTCAAGCAGTTCTCTTGCCTCAGCCTCCCAAGTAGCTGAGATTACAGGTGCCAACCACCACACCCAGCTAATTTTTGTGTTTTTAGTAGAAATGGGGTTTCACCATGTTGGCCAGGCTGATCTCGAACTCCTGACCTCATGATCCACCTGCCTCAGCCTCCCAAAGTGTTGGGATTACAGGCGTGAGCCTCTGCCCCCCACCAGAACAGTTGTCTTTAATTGAAGGAATAAACAAGCTGCTTGTGGTAGCATTGCCCTCATGTCCATTAGCAGGACTGTGTGGAGGACAGTGTCCTCCATAGGATTAAAGTTGCTGCTTCAGGCCCCATTAAGCCCTCACACAGGATGTGTTGACACTTTTACAAGCCTGTAAGTGAATTTATTTTTCTATCGCAAACATTGACCTTGGCATAGAAACGTAAATAAAACTGAAAATGCAAATGAACCTTGACATTTTTAGTTTCAAATATTACCCCTCAATTCAGCAAATTTCCAATTACAGTCCTTCCATGGTGGTATCCTCGGGATTGGTTCCAGGACCCCCTGCAGATACCGAAATCTGCAGCTGCTCAAGTTCCTGATATACAATGGTATAGCATTTGCTTATAACCTATGCACACCCTCCTATATGCTTTACCCCATTTCCCATTTAGAAAAAAAAAGTACTTGGCTGAACTTAGTGGCTCACACCTGTAATCCCAACAGCTTGGGAGACTGAGCGGATCACTTGAGGTCAGGAGTTTGAGACCAGCCTGGCCAACATGGTGAAACCCCATTTCTACTAAAAATACAAACAATTGGCTGGGTGTGGTGGCGGGCTCCTGTAGTCTCAGCTACTCGGGAAGCTAAGGCAGGAGAATTGCTTGAACCCCAGAGGAGGAGGTTGTAGTGAGCCAAGATCCAGCCACTGTACTCCAGCCTGGGGGACAGAGCAAGACTCTGTCTCAAAAAAAAAAAAAGAAAGAAAAAGAAGTGCAGCTCGCTGTCCGCACAGTATTTTCAGGGGAAAAATATGAGTTAAGTAATCTCTGGATTATTTATAACACCTAATACAGTGTAAGTGCTATGTAAATAGTTGTTAACCTGTATTTTTTGTTTGCATTTTTTATTGTTGTATTGTTACTGGTTTTTGTTTGTTTTTGAGACTGAGTCTTACTATCACCCAGGCTGGAACGTGGAGTGCAGTCATGCGATCTCAGCTCACTGCAACCTCCGCCTCCTGGGTTCAAGCGACCCTCATGCCTCAGCCTCTTGAGTAGCTGGGATTACAGACAAGCACCACCACGCCTGACTTTTTTTTTTTTTTGTATTTTTAGTAGAGGTGGGATTTCACAATGTTGACCAGGTTGTTCTAAAACTCCCAACCTCAGAGGATTCGCCTGCCTTGGCCTCCCAAATTTCTGGGATTATAGGCATCAGACACCATCCCTGAACTGTTTTTTGTTTTGTTTTACTTTGAATATTCTCTATATATGAGAAACATATTAAAGATTTACCAGTTAAGAGTCGTTTTTTTTTTGAGACCGAGTCTTGCTCTGTTGCTCAAGCTGGAGTGCAGTGGCGCGATCTCGGCTTACTGCAACCCCCGCCTCCCAGATTCAAGCGATTCTCCTGCCTCAGCCTCCTGAGTAGCTGGGATTACAGGCATCCACCATGCCGGACTAATTTTTGTCTTTTTTTTTAGTAGAGACAGCGTTTTGCCATGTTGACCAGGTTGGTCTTGAACTCCTGACCTCAGGTGATCTGCCCACCTCAGCCTCCCAGAGTGCTGGCCACCTTGCCCAGCCAAGAGTCCTTTCTTTAGGTGTTTGTAGAGGTTGAGTATCCCTTATCCCAAATGTTTGGAACCAAAAGTAATTCAGATTTCAGATTTTGGTATATCTGCATATATATAATGAGATATCTTGGGGTGACCCAAGTCTAAACAAGAAAGTCACTTGTCTTTCATATCATCTTATACATATAGCCTGAGGGTAATTTTATAGACTGTTTAAAATAATTTTGTTCATGAAACAAAGTTTGTGTTAAGTGCTACATGTAGAATTTTTCACTAAGGCTTTGTGTGGGAGCTAAAATTTTTTTGGATTTTAGATCATTTCGGATTTTGGATATTTGGATTAGGGATGCTCAACCTGTATAGTTTGAGTCCCGGCTGGGCGTGGTGGCTCACACCTGTAATTCCAGCACTTTGGGAGGCTAAGGTAGGTGGATCGGACCTGAGGTCGGGAGTTTGATACCAGCCTGACCAATATGGTGAAACCCCATGTCTACTAAAAATACAAAAATTAGCCAGTGTTAGTTGAGGTGGTCATTGCTTTTATTCTGGCTTTGCATCTTGAGTGAGCTAGGGATGGCCATCAGCTGCTCTCAGAGGGCAATTGCAGCTAACTGATTACTACTCCTTGTTCTTCTTCATGTTTCTTCAGTATAAATTTAATAACAGAGGTTTATGTCAACAAGCTTATGGATAATTAATGTGGTTAGAAGAGTAGTTTTACGAATGATAAAAAGGTTTTGGTTTGGAGTCTTAAACACTATTAACGGGTAATTCTTTTTGGACTTCCACCTGAAAGGGCTATCTAGCACAAAGTTTACATGAGTACACAGAGTAGAGACAAAGGAATGTGGGGTACACAGATTTAACTGGGGAAATTTCTTTTATCTTTAATTTTCACTTTATGACTTAATGCTCTAAGATAAGAATTGACTGCTTTCAGCCAGTCTTATTAAAACTTTTCTGTTGGCCAAGCTTGGTTGCTCACGCCTCTAATCCTAGCACTTTGGGAGGCCCTGGCCGGTAGATCAGAAGGTCAGTAGATCGAGACAATCCTGGCTAACATGGTGAAACCCTGTCTCTACTAAAAATACAAAAAAATTAGCTGGGTGTGATGGTATGCGCCTGTAGTCCCAGTTACTTGGGAGTCTGAGGCAGGAAAATTGCTTGAAACCAGGAGGCAGAGGTTGCAGTGAGCTGAGATAATACCACTGCACTCCAGCCTGGGCGACAGAGTGAGACTCCATCTCAAAAAAAAAAGTTTTTTGGGGGGGCTTTTAGAAAGTTTGAGACTATAATTTTATAACTTCCCTAATATTTCTTTTAATATTTTGCCAGCCACCCCAAGTGAATCTCAACAGGCTAGATATGGTGGTGCGTACCTATAGTCCCAATTTCCCATTTTGGAGCATTTCAGATTTCAGATATTTGGGTTGGGGATGCTCAAACAATATAGTTTTTAGAATCCTTTTGGCCCCACTGAAGTGACTCCCGTAAACTCAGAGGCTGTTTTGCTCTCTCCTGTAAGCTTTTGAGTGTAGAAATCACATAAAAACCTTAAAGATTTTTGTTTTTGAGACGAAGTTTCGCTCTTGTTACCCAGGCTGGAGTGCAATAGCGCGATCTCGGCCTACTGCAACCTCTGCCTCCTGGTTCAGGCAATTCTCCTGCCTCAGCCTTCTGAGTAGCTGGGATTACAGGCACGTGCCACCATGCCCAGCTGATTTTTTGTATTTTTAGTAGAGACGGGGTTTCACCATGTTGATCAGGATGGTCTCGATCTCTTGACCTTGTGATCCACCTGCCTCGGCCTCCCAAAGTGCTAGGATTACAGGTGTGAGCCACCGTGCCCGGCCCAAGCTTAAAGATTTTAATGAAGAAAATAGAATTTGCCTTCATTATTTTGTTTTTTCCCCATCTTTTTATTTCAACCTGTAGAAAAGTTGACAGATCTGATCTCCTGTTATCTCTTTAATCTAGACTCACTGTTAACACCTGGCCATGTTTGGTTTATCTTTATACACGAGTGTGTATAGGTATACGTTGGTATACATGTGCAGGTATGTGTGTTGTGTGTGCTTTTTTTTCTGACCCTTTTGAAAGTAAATTTGGGAAATAGTTACAAGACTGCTGCAGTGATCTGTAAGTGGAAATGATGGTGTTCTGTGGTGTGAGGGTGTCATAGTAAGTGCTAGAAGGAGGCGAGTACAGGATATCTTAGGAGCACACAGGAGAGACTCGTAATGAGTATTTTCTGGTAGCCAGAAGAGGGTTCATGAAAACAGTGACCGGTGAACTACAACCCAAAAGACTGTTTGGAATTAGCCAGGCAGCACGTGGAATAGAGCATTCCAGAGAAGAGAACAGTGGATTCAAAGGTCTGGAGCTGGAGGAGAACATGTGTTTGAGGAAACTGCATATAGATGTCCATGTCCAGATCATCCCCCAGGTTGAGGTGAAAGAATGGGGAGTTGCTGCAGAAAGGAATGACATCTTTTCTTCTTTTTTCTTTCTTTTTTTAGATAAAGTCTCACTTTGTCACCCAGGCTGGATTGTGCGGTGGTACAATCTCGGCTCACTGCAACCTCTACCTCCCAGGTTTAAGCGATTCTTCCAGCTTAGCCTCTTGAGTAGCAGGGATTACAGGCACCCACCACTGTGCCCAGCTAATTTTTAAATTTTTACTAGAGATGGGGTTTCACCATGTTAGTCAGTCAGGTCTCAAACTCCTGACCTCAAGCGATTGGCCTGCCTTTAAGCCTCCCAAAGTGCTGGGATTACAGGCATGAGCCACCGCGCCTGGCGGGAGTAGATCTTAGAGGGCCTTTTAAGCCAGGCTTAGGAACCGAGAGTTTATTTTGAGGGCAGTGGGGAGCCACTGAAGGTTTTTTTTTTTTTTTTGAGACAGGGTTTCACTCTTGTTACCCAGGCTGGAATGCAATGGCGCGATCTCAGCTCACCGCAACCTCCGCCTCCTGGATTCAGGCAATTCTCCTGCCTCAGCCTCCTGAGTAGATGGGATTACAGGCACGCACCACCATGCCCAGCTGATTTTTTGTATTTTTTAGTAGAGACGGGGTTTCACCATGTTGACTAGGATGGTCTCGATCTCTTGACCTCGTGATCCACCTGCCTCGGCCTCCCAAAGTGCTGGGATTACAGGCTTGAACCACCGCGCCCGGCCCTGAAGGGTTTTTTTTTGTTTTTTT
>NW_016107323.1:8700740-8702573 GCF_001604975.1 Cebus imitator
AGACAGGGTTTCACTGTGTTGGCCAGGCGGGTCTTGAACTCATGACTTCGTGATCCACCTGCCTTGGCCTTCCTAAGTGCTGAAATTACAGGCATGAGCCACTGCGCCTGGCCACTGAAGGTTTTAAATGGAGGTAGGATGTGATCAGATTTGCAATTGTGAAAGAATATTCTGACCGAAGGGTGAAGAAAGAGTTGGAGAGAGGTCTGAGAAGAGGCAAGGGGGCCAGTTAGGATCCATGGGCAAGATGGTAGCAGTGAGAGTGCGAAGAGGGAGATGAGATTTTCAGAAGGAGGAATCGACAGCACAGAACTGGATGGGGCGTGGTGAGGTTGAGATTGCAGAAAGTCAGGGGTGAGTCCCAGTTTTCTAGCTTGGGCAGCCGAGTTGGCGACGGAGCCCTTGACTGAGTAGCCAGGAGGAAGGAGACACTGAGGTCAGTTGTGGATGTGGTTTGAAGTGCCTGTTGGAGATGGGTTAGAGATGTTTGGCTGGCCCCTCTGAGCTCCAGATGGAGGCCTGGGTGCAAGGCAGTGCAGGCAAGTCACACCCTGTGCCTTCTTCCCATGCAGCCTCGGCCTCACCATGTGCATAAGGAGCTGTTTCCAGTCCTTCTGTCTCCAGTGGGTGTGGAGGACAGCCTTCCTGAAACACACCCAGCGCAGGCACCAGGTGGCCCACAGATGGACACACCTCGGAGGCAGCACCTACAGAGCGGTGATTTTCGACATGGGCGGAGTTCTCATTCCTTCTCCGGGG
Source organism: Cebus imitator (assembly GCF_001604975.1). Classification (NCBI taxonomy): domain Eukaryota; kingdom Metazoa; phylum Chordata; class Mammalia; order Primates; family Cebidae; genus Cebus; species Cebus imitator. The sequence goes on from NW_016107323.1 coordinate 8,701,500, forward strand.
AGAGTCGCTGCTGGTGAGCTATTCATTCTGTTTCACTTTGGGGGCCTAGGGTGGCAGTGGGAGAATGGAGGGTGATCGGGGAGGCAGAGGGGAACACTGGGGCAGCAGTGTGTCCCAGCCGGCCGTGCTCTGGCTCTTGAGTCAAATTTTAAGCACCACTAGGTGGCTGAATATGTTGAGTGCATGGTTCAGCTTCTCCAAATCTTACTTTCCTCATCAATAAATGAGGGTTACTAGTAGTGCCTTCCTCCTTGGGATTTGGTGGAGAGTTATCCATGGGAAGCACTTGCTTAGCACAGTGATTGCTCAGTGCATCCTAAATTCTCAATCGATGAACTGTTATGAGTACTGTGATTAGAATTTAACCACTTTGGTAGGGTGCAGTGGCTGAGGCCTGGAATCCCAAAACTTTGGGAGGCGGAGGTGGAAGGGTCATTTGAGCCCATCAATTCAAGACCAGCCTCAGCAACATAGTGAGACCCTGTATCTGCCGAAATTTAAAAATTATCTGGGCACGATGACACATACCTGTAGTTCTAGCTACTCAGGAGGCTGAGGTAGGAGGATTGCTTGACTCCAGGTGGTTGACGCTGCAGTCAGCTGTGATCATGCCACTGCACTCCAGCCTGGGCAACAGAGCAAGACCCTGAAAAAAAAAAAAAAAACCCAAATAATTTAATCATTTTTCCTTGGGAACTGCGCTGCTTCTGAAATCTAGAAGGCTGAAATTCCCCCTTTGATCACAGTCTTCCTCTCTTCTACCCAACTCCCTCTAAACCTGCTTCTGGACCAACAGGGTCAGGGTCAGCTCTCTGGTCGCTGGTCTTCTCTTTACCAGCCCCTCCCTGGTTTAACTTCTTTTCTACTCAGTTCAGCTTTTATTAGTTAGAGTCGTTTTGGCTTCAAGCAGTACAAAACCTAACAAAACAGTGACTGAAACAAGCTAGAAGTTCCTTTCTCTTGCACACAAAAGCCCAGGTATGTGGTCTGGGGCACTCTGTGATGTGCTCTGTGGTATCAGGGACTCTGGCTCTTTCTAGCATGTTACTCTGCTGTGACTTCTTTTCATTTCCA
>NW_016107323.1:8702913-8709378 GCF_001604975.1 Cebus imitator
TGCGAACTGGCTGCACAAGCTAGTTTCTGAGCTCCAGCCTCAGCTGGGCCCTTGGTGCTGCGCCTCAGCTTCTCTTTTCCTTCACTCACATCTCTCTCATGTTAACCCCAGGGCTGCTCCAGACTGTCTGCTCCCCCTGCTCCTTACTGCCCCCAAATATTCCCACTCTGCAGACAGCCGAATCTATTCTTTTAAGAGAACATACAGACTAAGCCTAAATAACACAGCGAGACCCCATCTCTACAAAAGATTTTTTTTTCTAATCAGTGGTGGTGCAGCTGTAGTCCCAGCTACTCAGGAGGTTGAGGTGGGAAGATCCCATGAGCCCAGGATTTTGAGGCTGCATGAGCTAGGATTGCACCACTGCACCCCAGACTGGACAACAGGCTTTTTTAGAGAACCTGTCTCTAAAAAAAAAAGATGGGGATGAACGTAAAAATCACCATACAGAAAGTTTCTTGACTTTCTCTAGAATATTTTAAGAAGTAATTCACTTCATTCCGTTCCCACTGCCTCTATCCCTCCCTTCTCTCACCCGAATGATGTCATTGCCTCCTAACTCTTCTCCTGCCTCTGGCTCTCAAAATTTTACAAAATCTCCTCCCAGCAGCAGAATTACCTTTCTAAAACATAGATCTTGCGTCTGGGCTTGAACATAGATCTTGCATCGGGGCTTAGTGGCTCATACCTGTAATCTCAGCACTTTGGGAGCCCAAGGCAGACAGATTGCTTGAACACAGGAGTCCAACATGGTGAAAATTCATCTCTATGAAAAATACAAAAAACTTACCTCAGCATGGTGGTGCATGCAGGTAGTCCCAGCTACTTGAGGGGCTCAGGTGGGAGGATCACTTGAGCCCAGGAGGCTGAGGCTGCAGTGAGCCAAGATTGCACAGCTGTACTCCAGCCTGGGTGACAAAGTGAGACCCTGTTTCAAAAAAATAAATAGGGCTGGGCGCGGTGGCTCATGCCTATAAATCCCAGCACTTTGGGAGGCCAAGGTGGGCCGATCACGAGGTCAAGAGATCAAGACCATCCTAGCCAACACGGTGAAACCCTATCTCTACTAAAAATACAAAAATTAGCTGGGTATGGTGGCACACTCGTAGTCCTAGCTGCTTGGGAAGCTGAGGCCGGAGAATTGCTTGAACCCAGGAGGTAGAGATTACAGTGAGCCGAGATCACACCACTGTACTCCAGACTGGCGACAGAGTGAGAGTCTGTCATAAATAAATAAAATGAAATAAAAATAAAACTTACATCTTTCTCCTTTCCTCCATGGCTTGAAAACCTTGAATGCCTGCATGTGGTTTCCTAGATTAAGTCTAGAAGCTTTTGCCTCGGATTCAGGGCCCCTCTCAGTTTTAGCGTTCCTGCCATGGACTACCTGATGCTCTCTAGTCATGCCAGACACATTCACATGCTTGTATCTTTGCAAGCTGTTTCCTCCCTGCCTCCTCTGCCTGTTCAAATCCTACTCATGCTTTTAATGGCAAGTTTAGCGCATGTTATTCAGCAATGACTAGAATCTTTTGAACACTCAGTGAATCTCATGGTTGTTACAAACTTCAAGAGTCCTTTTCTGTCAAGACTTCTTCAACCTCATCTGCAACCTGGGCAGAATGTTCCTGGATACTTAATTCCCATGGGAGTTTCACCTTTACCGAGACACTTTAGTTTGCATGGGATGTGTTCATGTCTCCTCTATGGGGCTCTTTGATTCCAAGACCCCAGGTCTGGGATTTCTTCACGTCATTGTTGCAGTGTCGGCTCTGCAGGCTGGCTCAGTCATTCAGGAAATGTTTGATGGATAGATGTGTGAACAAAATAATGATGCCTTATACTTAGTATTTTGCTTGACTAGAGCTTCTAATGTTATTTATTGCAAATGAACCATATCAAGCATTATTTGATAAGAATATACTAAAATTGGCCAGGTGCAATATTCTAGAATTGCCTGGGCGAGATGGCTCATGCCTGTAATCTCAGCACTTTGGGAGGACGAGGTGGGCAGATCACCTGAGGTCAGGAGTTCGAGACCAGCCTGGCCAACCCCATCTCTACTAAAAATACGAAAATAAGCCGGGCAGTGGTGGGCACCTATAATTGCAGCTACTCTGGAGGCTGAGGCGGGGAGAATCACTTGAACCCGAGAGGTGGAGGTTGCAGTTAGCTGAGATCATACCATTGTACTCTAGCCTAGGCAACAGAGCAAATCTCTGTCTCGAAAAATATATATAAATAATATACTAGAGTTATTGTACTTTTTTTTCCCGTTGAGATGGGATCTCACTCTTTTTCCTAGTCTAGAATGCAGTGGTGCAGTCATAGCTCACTGTAGCCTAAAACTCAAGGGTTCAAGCAATCCTGTGTCAGGCTCTCAAGTAGTTGGGACTACAGGCTACAGGTGTTCACCATTATGCCTGGCTAATTTTTGTTTTTTATAGATATGGGGTCTCGCTACGTTGCTCAAGCTGGTCTCAAACTCCTGGGCTCAAGTGATCCTCCCACCTTGGCCTCTTGAATCACTGGAATTACAGGCATGAGCTACCATGCCTGGCCTTCTGTCTGTTTTTATATGGCCTATCAGCCAAGAATGAATTTAATGTTTTGAAATACGTAATTGAAAAATATCAAAACAAGAATAATATTTTGTGACGTGAAAATTATGTGAAATTCACATTTCAATGTCCATAAAAATGAAATTTTTTTGGAAAACAGTCTTTCCCATTTGTTTACATATTGTCCATGGCTGCTTTTACCCATACTGGCAGAGTTGAGTAATATCAACAGGGTCCCTAAATTAGCTTTCAAAGCCTGGAATATTTACCATCTGGCCCTTTTCAGAAAAGCTTGATTTAAGCTGTTAGTTTACTATAAAATTAGTACACACAACAAAGAATTTAAAGTATAGCCCAAATATTTTAGTTTTTAATTTTTATTTTACTTTATTTTTCTCCAAAAATGCATTTTCAGACCAAAGTCCAAACATTTAATATTGAATTTAGGCAGGGCATGGTGGCTCGTGACTCTGATCCCAGCACTTTGAGAGGCCGAGGTGGGTGGATCACAAGATTAGGAGCTCGAGACCAGCCCAGCCAACATGGTGAAACCCCATCTCTAATAAAAATACGAAAATTAACTGGGTGTGGTAGTGTGTTCCTGTAATCCCAGCTACTCAGGAGGTTGAGATAGGAGAATTGCTTGAACCCGGGAGGTGGAGGTTGCAGTGAGCTAAGATTGTACCACTGCACTCCAGCCTGGGTGACAGAACAAGACTCTGTCTTGGGGAAAAAAATGAATTCAGAGAGTGTAATTATTTCAAAATTTCAAAATGTTTGACTAAAATTTTTGTTAGTGTGGTAGATGAAAATTCCATCTTTGTGGTTTCTTTTTTTTTCCTTTTTTTTTTTTTTTTTTTTTTTTTTTTTTTTTTTTTTTTTTTTTTTTTTTTTTTTTTTTTGAGACAGAGTCTTACTCTGTAGCCCAGGCTAAAGTTCGGGGGTGTGATCTTGGCCCATTGCAACCTCCATCTCCAAGGTTCAAGCAATTTTCAGCCTCCTGAGTAGCTGGGATTATAGGTATGTGCCACCATGCTGGCTAATTTTTGTATTTTTAGTAGAGACAGGATTTCGCCATGTTGGCCAGGCTGGTCTCTAACTCCTAACCTCAGATGATTTACACCCCCAAGGCCTTCCAAAGTGCTGGGATTGCAGGCATGAACCACTGCATCTGGCTTTTTTTTTTTTGACACCCTCTTGCTGTATTGCCCAGACTGCCCGGCTGGTCTCAAACTCCTGGTCTCAAGTGATCCTCCTGCCTTACCCTCCTGAGTAGTGAGCCTTTTTTTTTTTGTATATTATTGGTCATTCAGTTTTTCTGTGAGTCGCTCACTTTTCTTATTGATTTTCAGTAATAACCTTTTTTTTTTCTTGAGATGGAGTTTCACTCTTGTTGCCCAGGCTGAAGTGCAATGGCGTGATCTCAGCTCACTGCAAACCTCCGCCTCCCAGGTTCAAGTGATTCTCCTGCCTTAGCCTCCTGAGTAGCTGGGATTACAGGCATTTGCCACCATGCCTGGTTAATTTTGTATATTTAGTAGAGACAGAATTTCTCCATGTTGGTCAGGCTGGTCTTGAACTCCCAACCTCAGGTGATCCGCCTGCCTTGACCTCCCAAAGTGCTGGGATTACAGGTGTGAGCCACCACACCTGGCCAGTAATAACCTTTTATCTGTTACATCATTTGCAAATATTTTCTCCCTTTTGTGGCTTGTCTTTTGATTTTATTGTTAATATTTTTAGCTGTACCAAAGTTTTCTTTTTCTTTTCCTTTTTTTGTTTTTGAGACAGAATTTCACTCTGCCACTCAGGCTGGAGTGCAGTGGTGTGATCTTGGCTTACTGCAACCTCCGCCTCCCAGGCTCAAGTTATCCTCCCACCCCAGCCTTGCAGGTAGCTGGGACTACAGGCTCACACCACCACAGCCGGCTAATTTTTGTATTTTTTATAGAGATGGGGTTTCGCCATGTTGCCCAGGCTGGCCTCAAACTTGGGAACTTAAGCAGTCTGCCTACTTCTGCCTCCGCCTCCCAAAGTGCTGGGATTATAGGCATGAGCCATTACACCCAGCCTTCTGTATTGTTTTTAAGTTTTAGAATTTTGTATTTCTCACTTGGATATTTACTGTATTGGGAGTTTGTTTTGTGGTAGCCTGAAAGAGGATTTAATTTAACTTTTTTCCGTATTGAAACCTAGTTATGCCAACCTCATTTACTGAATAGTCACTGCTAAAAAAGTATAAAATATAAAGGAAATTTCCTGCTGCCACCTTTACCCTTTCCCATTTGGTTCCAGACGTCAGTGGTCATCATTGTGAAAAGTTTCTTGCTTATTTTTTGAAAAATTGCTGGTGTGCTTGTGTATACAAATTGGATCGTATGCTGTAGACTGTTCCATACTTTTTTTTTTTTACTCTGTGTGATATTTTGCCATTCTTTTCATATTAGTTGGCATAGGTCTAGGATCTAGCTTGGGGTTAGTAAACTTTTTCTATAAAAGGCTAGACAGGCTGGATGTGATGGCTTGTGCCTACAGTCCTAGCAGTTTGGGAGGCCAAGCTGGGAGAATGTTTGAGGCCAGGAGTTTGAGACCAGCCTGGGCAACATAGTGAGATTCTCATTTCTACAAAAATAAAAAAAGGAGTTGGGCATGGTAGTACACACCTGTAATCCCAGCTACTCAGGAGGCTGAGGCAGAAGGATCACTTGGTCCTGAGAGGTTGAGGCTACAGTGGTCAATGATTGTACCACAGCACTCCATCCTGGGCAACAGCAAGACTCCATATTACAAAAAAAAAAAAAAGGTGACTCACACCTATAATCCCAGCACTTTGGGAAGCTGAGGTAGGTGGATCACAAGGTCAAGAAAATAAGACCATCCTGGCCTCGATTTAGCTGGGCATTGTGGCACGTGCCTGTAGTCTCAGCTACTTGGGAGGCTGAGGCAGGAGAATGTGGTGAAACCCATCTCTACTAAAAATACAAAAATTAGCTGGGCATGGTGGCATGTGCCGGTAGTCCCAGCTACTTGGGAGGCTGAGACAGGAGAATCGCTTGAACCTGGGAGGTGAAGGTTGCAGTAAGCCACGATGGCGCCACTGCACTCCAGCCTGGCAACAGAGTGAAATTCCGCCTGAAAAAAAAAAAAAACAAAGGCTACATAGGCTTTGTGAGCCATACTCTCCGTCACAACTATTAGCTTCTACTGTTGCAGCAAGAAAGCCATAATAGACAATAGTAAACAAATACGTGTGGTTGTGTTCCAGTAATGCTTTATTTACAAAAATATGTAGAGCCAGGCATGCTGGTGTGTGCCTGTAGTTCCAGCTACTAGGAAGGCTGAGGTGGAAGACTCATTTGAACCCAGGAGTTCAAGGCCAGCCTGGGCAACACAGTAAGACCCCATCTTTTAGAAAAACAGATAGAATGGCCAGGTGTCGTGGCTCATTCCTATAATCCCAGCACTTTGGGAGGCCAAGGTGGGAGGATCACCTGACGTCAGGAGTTCAAGACCAGCCTGGCCAACATGGTGAAACCCCATCTGTACCAAAAATACAAAAATTAGGTCGTGGAGGTGCACACCTGTTATCCCAGCTACTCGGGAGGTTGAGACAGGATAATTGCTTGAAACCAGGAGGCAAAGGTTGCAGTGAGCCAAGATCATGCCACTGCACTCCAGCCTGGATGGCAGAGTGAGACTTCATCTCGAAAAAAGAAAAAAAAATAGACAGGAGACAGATTTGGCCCCAAGCCATATTTTGCTGACCTTTGGTCAAGTTTATGTTTTAACATCTGTTCGGTCTTACTGTATATGAATATATCATAATTGATGTAATAAGCACTTTATTAATATATATTTAACTATATTAAACTTTTCTAGTTGTTTTTTTTTTCTTTTTTTTTTT
>NW_016107323.1:8710099-8720085 GCF_001604975.1 Cebus imitator
ACTTCTATGGGGCTTATTTTATTCATTCATTCATTTTAAGAGATGGGGTCTTGCTCTTTGTCCCCAGGGTGCCAGGCTGCAGTGCAGTGGTGCCATCATAACTCACTGCAGCTTCAAACTCTGGGGCTTAAGTGATTCTCCCACCTCAGCTTCCCGAGTTGCTAGAATTACAGGTGCGTGCCACCATGCCCAGCTAATTTTTTAATTTGTTTGTAGCAACGGGGTTTCATCATGTGGCCCAGTCTGGTATCAGACTCTTGGCCTCAAGGGATCCTCCCACTTTGGCCTCTCAAAATGCTGGGATTATAGGTTGAGCTACTGTACCTGGCCTACTTTCTTTTGTATAGCTTTCTATGAAATATATTGTCTGAGAATTTTTCAATGTACAGGCACTACTTTATTAGAAAAAAACAACAAAGGTGTTTTCATTCCAAAACAAAAGCTATATGTAAAGTATCTTTTCTCTTAGATTTATAATTATGAATGTTGTTTGTATATATTTGCCCCGAGCATCTGTGTTATAGATGGAAAATGCAAATGTGGATGAGGAGAAACAACCCTGGCCCAAATGTTCCCAGTATTCCACAGATGCTGATCCATCACCACCTTAGCTCTTTGTGGGTAGAAATTTCCTTCTTGGCTAGGTGCAGTGGCTCACACCTGTAATCCCAGCACTTTGGAAGGCCAAGGCAGGCAGACCACGTGAGGTCAGGAGTTTGATATCTGCCTGGCCAGCATGGTGAAACCATGTTTCTACTGAAAATATGGAAATTAGCCAGGCTTGGTGGCGTGCACCTGTAATCCCAACTACTTGGGAGGCTGAGGCATGATAGTCACTTGAACCTGGGCAGCAGAGGTTGCAATGAGCTAAGATTGCACCCCTGCACTCCAGCCTGGGTGACTGAGCGAGGCTCTTTCTCAAAAAAAGAAGAAATTTCCTTTCTTATCCACAAAGACGGCATTTCAGGTGAACATTTCAGTGTACCTACTCCATGCTGTGAAGAATTACTACAGCTTGCATGTTTTGGGGGCCACCAGGATCTAGCTTATTCCTTCATGTGCTTCTGTAGTCTCTGCAAGGTCCAGGTAAGTGACCTAACATATATAGTCCAGTAAATATGAAACCAAGGAAGAAAATTAATCATGCAGTGCCCGGAGTCCTCTCAAGCAAGTGCTAAGGACCTGATGCTTCACAACAATATGCTGTCTGTCGTACAAATGAGTATTGCTCTTCCTCTGGGCGTCTAAGGTTGAGATTTTGCATTTCGTGAATATCTGGAAATTACTAACAGCATCCACCCTGGCAGTACAGTGAGGCTGTAGGAACTGATATGGTAATTTCCCTGAACTCCCTAAACCCCAGCATGTATCAATGTATTCCACTTTTGCATATTTTACTCTCCATAGAATGGGAGATACAGAATCATATCCCTTCTGGAACTATATTAAAAGCCTTGATGGAAGGTGGTGAAAATGGGCCCTGGATGAGATTTATGAGAGCAGAGATAACAGCAGAGAATTTTTTACGGGAATTTGGGAGACTTTGCTCTGAAATGGTAAGTGATAAACAACCTCCATTTCCATATTTTTCTTTTTGCCCTAAGTAGTGGTTGCAACAGTCATCCATAAGTTAGTTAAACTGAAAATAAAGTGAAACCTAATAACCCATTACATGTTTATTTTATTTTTATTTATTTTTTCTTTTTTTTTTTAAAGACGGGGTTTAACCATGTTGGTCAGGCTGGTCTTGAACTCCTGACCTCAGGTGATCCGCCTGCTTTGGCCTCCAAAGTGCTTGGATTACAGGCGTGAGCCACCATGCCCGGCCGTTTTCATTACGTGTTTTAAAGTTATTTCCTTCACCCCTAGGTGTTCAATGTTCAATTCATATATGAATAAGTAAAAATATTATTGGCCGGGTGTGGTGACTCACGCCTGTAATCCCAGCGCTTTGGGAGACCAAGGCAGGCAGATCACGAAGTCAAGAGATCAAGACCATCCTGGCCAGCATGGTGAAACCCCATCTCTACTAAAAAATACAAAAATTAGCTGGGTGTGGTGGCTCACGCCTGTAGTCCCAGCTATTCAGGAGGCTGAGGCAGGAGAATTGCTTGAATCCAGGAGGCGGAGATTGCAGTGAGCCGAGATTGTGCCACTGCACTCCAGCCTGGTGCCTGACAACAGAGCAAGACTCTGTCTCAAAAAAAAAAAAATTCTTAGCCAAGCGTGGTGGCTCATGCATGTAACTTCAGCATTTTGGAGGCTGAGGCAGGAGACCAGCTTAGGCAATATAGCGAGAACTTGTCTCTACTAAAAATCAAAAAAATTAGCTAGGCATAGTGGTACACACCTGTAGTCCCAGCTATTCAGGAGGCTGAGGCTTGAACCCTAGAGATTGAGGCTGCAGTGGGCCCTGACAGTGCCACTGCACTCCAGCCTGGACAACATAACAAGACTCCGTCTCAAAAAAAAAAAAATCTTTACTAAATGAACATTTTTAAAAATGTTTTCTGGTTTGTTATAAAGGATATTATAAAGGATACGAATGAACAGCCAGATGACAAGATGCCTGGGAGCAGGGGTTGTAGAGCCACTGTGCCCTGTCTGGGCCTGCCACTCTCCTCCCAGCACCTCCATGCATTCAGCAACCCGAAAGCTTCCCTCCGACAGTTACTAAAACAGGAGCTGTCAACATAATGGCTTTGATATAAAAGCTTATTTAAGACAATGATAACATTGAGCATTTTCTCTGTACTGTGCACTGTTCTAAGCTCTTTGTATTTTATTAACTCATGTAACCACAATAGCTTTACTGAAATATAATTTAAAATATAGTAAGAAAAGTTCTGTAGGTAGATGGTGGTGATGATGATGGCTGCATGACAACATGACTGTACTTAAGGCCACTGCACTGTGTACTTAAAAATGGTTGAGCACTGTGGCTCATGCCTGTAATCTCAGCACTTTGGGAGGCCAAGGTGGGCCGATCACCTGAGGTCAGGAGTTCAAGACCAGCCTGACCAACATGGTAAAATCCCATCTGTACTGAAAATACAAAAATTAGCCAGGCGTGGTGACGGGCACCTGTAATTTCAGCTACTTGGGAGACTGAGGCAGGAGTATCGCTTGAACCCAGGAGGCGGAGTTTGCAGTGAGCCGAGATCGAGATCGCATCACTGCACTCCAGCCTGGGTGACAGAGACTCTCTCAAAAATAAAAAAAGGTTAAAATGGTAAATTATCTGTTACATATATTTTCCACAATTTATATATATATATATATATATATATATATATATATATATATGTGTGTGTGTGTGTGTGTGTACGTGTGTATATATATATATATATATATANTATATATATATATATATATATACACATACATATATATATGTACACATGTATATATTTATAAACATATATGGGTATATATAATAGTAAATCTTAAAAACATTATGCAAAGTGAAAGAAGCCAGTCAGAAAAGACCACATGATGTATAATTCCATCTGTGTGAACTGTCCAGAATAGGCAAATCCATAGAGATGGAAAGTAGATTGGTGGTTTTCCAGTACAGGGGACTTCGGGAGAAATGAGGAGTGACTGCTAATGGGTACGGTTTGCTTTTTTTTTTTTTATTTTTTTGAGATGGAGTGTCGCTCTGTTGTTAGGCTGGAGTGCAGTGGTACAATCTTGGCTCACTGTAACCTTCGCCTCCTGGGTTCAAGCAATTATCCTGCCTCAGCCTCCCAAGTAGCTGGGACTACCAGTGAGCACCACCACGCCCAGCTGATGATTTTTTTTTTTTTGAGACAGAATCTCTCTCTGTCACCCATGCTAGAGTGCAGTGGTGCAGTCTCGGCTCACTGCAACCTCCATCTCCCAGGTTCACGTGATTCTCCCCCTCAGCCTCCTGAGTAGCTGGGATTACAGGCACCTGCCACCACGCCCAGCTAATTTTTGTATTTTTAGTAGAGATGGGGTTTCACCATGTTGGCCACGTTGGTCTCAAATTCCTGACCTCAGGTGATCCACCCGCCTCGGCCTCGCAAAGTGCTGGGGTGACAGGCATGAGCCACCGCACCCGGCCGATTTTTGTATTTTTAATAGAGATGGGGTTTCACCATGCTGGCCAGGATGGTCTCAATCTCTTGACCTCGTGATTCACCCACCTCGGCCTCCCAAAGTGCTGGGATTATAGGCATGAGCCACCATGCCAGGCCAATTTGCTCTTTAGAGTAATGAAAATGTCCTAAAATTGATGGCAGTGATGGTTGCACAACTTTGTAAATATATTGAAAACCATTGAATTGCACTCCTTAAGTAGGCGAATTTCATGGCATGTGAATTATATTTCAGTAAAACTGTTACCAAATGCGTGTGTGTATATGTGTGTATAAATGGTAGACTTGCCTTTGCAGATTTTGAAACATGATAATGTAAGTTTTCAAAACCCACACAGATTGAATTTAAAAACAAGAAAAAATTTGATCAGATACTAAAGTTCATAATAGTGATGCTGAGGCAATACAAAAAGCATTAAATGACTTCTCAATCCTTAAAAATTAAATTATACAAAGAGTTTACTGTATCCTCTTATGATACGCTGTTGTTTTTTTTTTCAACTGGCAATCCATGAGCAGAATAAAGAACTCATTTAATTGTAATATTGATATAAATAGCTCCCTTCCCTACTCTGTTGCTCAGGCTGGAGTGCGGTGGCTTGATCATAGCTCACTGCAGTCTCAACCTCCCAGGCTCAAGCCATCCTTCCACCTCAGCCTCCTGAGTAGCTGGAACCACAGGTATGTGCCACCAAGCCTGGCTAAGTTGTTTTTTTTTTTTTTTTTTTTTTTTTTTTTTTTTTTTTGAGACAGAGTCTCTCTCTGTTGCCAGGCTGGAGTACAGCGGCACAATCTCAGCTCACTGCAACCTCTGCCTCCGGGGTTCAAGCAGTTCTCCTGCCTTAGCCTTCCAAGTAGCTGAGACTGTAGGTGCATGCCACCACGTCCAGCTAATTTTTGTGTTTTTAGTAGAGATGGGGTTTCACCATGTTGGCCAGGATGGTCTCGATCTCTTGACCTTGTGATCCACCTGCTTTGACATCCCAAAGTGCTGGAATTACAGGCATGGGCCACCATGCCCGGCAGCTAAGTTTAAAAAAAAATTTTTTTTGAATCTCACTTTGTTGCACAGGCTGGTGTTAAACTCCTGGGCTCAAGCAGTCCTCCCACCTCGGCCTCCCAAAGTGCTGGGATTACAGGTGTGAGCCACTGTGCCCAACCTATAACTCTATTCCTAAGTAACTTTTCAAAACCTTATATCAAAGTTCGGGACAGGGGCTGAGGAACACAGTTCCTGAAGGCAGCAAGCTATGAGCCTGGGCTTTTGTAGCCAGAGAATAGAAGGACACCAGGAATAATCTTTTTTTTTTTTTTCTGTTGGCCATGAGTGGTTTTCACTATTAAAGATTGCTGTTTTCCTCTGTCCTCTCCTATACTTAGTCGAAGACCTCTGTGCCTGTGGACTCATTTTTCTCTCTGCTGACAAGTGAGCGAGTGAAGCAGTTCCCAGTGATGACTGAGGCCATAACTCAAATTCGGGCAAAAGGTCTTCAGACTGCAGTCTTGAGCAATAATTTTTATCTTCCCAACCAGAAAAGCTTTTTGCCTCTGGACCGGAAACAGTTTGATGTGGTAAGCTTGAGCTGATTGAAAACCATTGAAACAGAATCTGTGCCCTTGCTTCAGGGTACACGTTAAATGCTGCCTTCAGCAGGTCTTGAGTGAGGGAGTTTTTCCTTCAGACACTTGACTAAGTTAGGTTTAAATGCAATAGGTTGAAAACAGGCCCTTTAAAATATCACTGTCCTCTTAGCAAGGTGATACATTTATGGCACTAATAACTGGTACACTCCAGCTTTATATTCTAAATTCAAACCTTAGTCTTCATATAACATAAGCATCTCTATCAGCCCTCACATCTTAATGGACCTTTGACTTCTTCTAAGACCAATTATGTTGCCCTCTATTTTTGTGACATTAATTCCTAGACCAGTGCTGTCCAGTAAAACTTGACTGCCTTCCTCAGCCTGATTTACTTCCCTACTAAATCCATCTGCTCCATGTGTCTATCCCAACCTGTCATGCGATAAACCTGTAGTTTTGATATGCTTGGCTATATTTGGGTACTGAACTTATTTATTTATATTTATTTTGAGATGGAGTCTTGCTCTGTTGCCCGGGCTGGAGTACAGTGGCATGATCTCAGCTCACTGCAACCTCCACCTCCCAGGTTCAAGCGATTCTCATGCCTTAGCCTCCCGAGTAGCTGGAATTACAGATGTGTGCCACCACACCTATTTTTTGTATTTTTAGGAGAGACAGGGTTTCACCATGTTGGCCAGGCTGGTCTCGAACTTCCAACCTCAAGAGATCTGCCCACCTTGGCCTCCCAAAGTGCTGGGATTACACACATGAGCTATATTTATTTATTTCTATTTTTAATTTTTTTTTGAGACTAAGTCCTGCTCTGTTGCCCAGGCTCAAGTGCAGTGGCGCCATCTCGGCTCCCTGCTACCTCTGCCTTCCAGGCTCAAGCAATTCACCTGCCTCAGCCTCCTGAGTAGCTGTGATTACAGGCATGTACCACCACCCCTGGTTAATGTTTCCTGTTGTTTGTTTGTTTGTTTGTTTTTGAGATGGAGTCTTGCTCTGTCACCAGGGTGGAGTGCAGTGGCGCGATCTTGGTTCACTGCAATCTCTGCCTCCTGGGTTCAAGCAATTCCCCTGCCTCAGCCTCCTGAGTAGCTGTGACTACACGTGCACACCACCATGCCTGGCTAATTTTTTGTATTTTAGTAGAGACGGGGTTTTACCATGTTGGCCAGGATGGTCTCGATCTCCTGACCTCGTTATCTGCCTGCCTTGGCCTCCCAAAGTGCTGGGATTACAGGCGTGAGCCGCCATGCCTGGCCAATTTTTGTATTTCTAGTAGAGACAGGGTTTTACCATGTTGGCCAGGCTGGTCTCAAACTCCTGACCTCAAGTGATCCACTGACCTCGGCCTCCCAAAGTGTTGGGATTACAGGCGTGAGTCACCATGCCTGGCTGTTATTTGAGTACTCTCTTTTTTTATTATTATTTTTTTAACCACAGGATCTTGCTCTGTCTCCCAGGCTGGAGTGCAGTGGTGCCATCTTGGCTCACTGCATCTTCCACCTCCTGGGTTCAAGCAATTCTCGTGCCTCAGCCTTCTGAGTAGCTGGGACTACAGGTACATGACACCACACCTGGCTAGTTTTTGTGCTTTTTATTAATATTAGAGATGGGGTTTTGCTGTGTTGGCCTGGCTGGTCTCTAACTCCTGACCTCAAGTGTTCAACCCACCTTGGCCTCTCAAAGTGTTGGGATTACAGGCATAAGCCACCATGCCTGGTGTGTTTGGATACTTTAAAGTATTTGGGTACTTTAAATTGTTTGTTTTTGTCTTATAACCAACAGCAGTGATAATTATTTTCAGAGACTCCAAAGCCCAGATTGGCAGTTGGTCTTCCAGTACCTTTTAGAGTTATGATGGACCAGAAGGACCCTTCCCCTGGCCCATTACTTCATAGATATTCCAAGTCAGTACAAAAGGGAACAGCTCCCCAAATATACTGAGAGTACTTGGTAGCCTTTGGAACACATTGGGTGAAATTTCTCTGATAACTCGATTATTGGACATTTTGTTAACAGAGCCCCTTTCTGATTCTTTCCATCTTTGGAAGAGCTAGTTTGGCTAGACTCCAGGAAGTAGCGTGTTTCCTTAGCCCTACATCTGCCTATGCCTGGGTGTATTTGTACCGTTTGTTGGGCCAGTCAGATTAAGGATTTTAAACTCTGCTTACAGATCACATGACCTGAGAGTTTGTAAAGATGCCAGGTCTGTTTCCCCGGAGGCTTTCATTGAGTATGTCTAGTTGGGATCCAGGCATGTGTATTCTGAAAAAGCTGCACAGGTGATTCTGCCATGCAGCTGGGGTGAGACACCCCAAGATGCAGTGAGGGACTTTGGATTCTGCCTGTGCTTTTCTCTTATCACACAGCCTCCATCATGCTTACCTTGAGAAGGAGCCTTCCCCTCCATCTTCCTGGGATAGATCCTTGATAACTAAAATCATTTTTATCTGATCTACATTTGGACAAACACTGGCCTTGTTCCCACAGTTCCTGGTTTGCCAAGAAAGTAATAGAAGCCCTGAATAAGTTCATGTCATCATGTGCAAAGTAGGACAGAAAGAGAAGGCTACAGATCTTGTCAAACAAATCTTAAGAATTTATTTTACTTCCCCTAAATGTAATTCACCTGGTGAGAGGAGCTGTCTGCTTTCTGGAACTTTGCCCCATCCCCCCTAGTTTCCCCCACACTCTCATCTCTCGTCTCAGCCAGTACAACTCCGTCTGGTACGTTACATCAATTGGTGTGAGACAACGTGCTTCTGTGCTTCTCACTATTGACGTGTTCTTTAGGGTAGATTCTTAGACTTCCTTTAGGTCCTTAGAAGACAAGAGTAAGTAGAACAGTCCAATTTATTCCAGACATTTATTTACCTGAAAGGGCAGTTCTCACCCATAATGCAAGTGTGGGGTAGAGGCAGAGGCCATTGGGTTTGTCCTTGACTTTGGAGAACTTGGGTCGTTCCAAGTGGTGAGTCAGAGATTTAGTTCTGTTCTTAGGGCAGATCAGAGGGTATTGGTTATAGGCTATGTGGCTGTCTTGGGCCCACTCTATAGGAGATTAAGCCCTGAGGACACTGTAAAAGGACTTTAGGGGAATCAGTGGATCAGAGACAGCCTGACACTGAGATAGCTTTCCCAGTTCTCCTGAACCCTCACCAGCGCCCTCCCCCTATTCCGAATCAGGTACATAGCTGAAGCAAGGTTGTCGGAGTACAGAAGCCTCTCACCATGACAGGAACAGTGTCAGCCCACTCATGAGATTTCTGTCTACATGGAGTATGGATGGGTTTTTAACCTCTGAAATAAACTTTAAGTTCATATTTATTTTATACTTGTAACAGTGTCTTCTTTCTGGAAAAAAAAAATGGTGAAATACTTTCCATAAAGCTGACATGTACAGCATTTCTTCTGCTCTGTTTAGCCCCAAGATGTGACATTAGCAAAATACTTTGTCATTTTGGAACCCACTCAAGTTTCATGTAAGTTTCACAACTTATTGAGCTAAGATACGTAAGATGACTACTAATATTATTCACATTTTATTGATGATGGCACTGAGACCCATTATGGCTTTGCTTGTTTGCACAGGGTCACAGTGTCTGCAACAGACACTTTGGTTTCTCAAGTTTGCCCCCACGTTGTAACCCAGTATTGTCAAACTATTCAATGTAAGAAGGCAACATCATTTTATATCATAACACTCTTAAGTTCCTTGTTATAATAAATCTTAACTTTCCTCCTTATGCTTTTCCTTTCAAAAAGTTTACCAGTGTGCGTGTATAAGCTCCCCCTTTAGGGGCTTTCATCTCTCATTCCTGTCCCTCCGTCAGGTCGTGGAGTCCTGTGTGGAAGGGATCTGTAAGCCAGACCCTAGGATCTACAAGTTGTGCTTAGAGCGGCTCGGCCTGCAGCCCTCCGAGTCCATCTTTCTTGATGATCTTGGACCAAATCTAAAAGCAGCTGCCAACCTTGGTATTCACACCATTAAGGTAATAATCACTATTTTTTGAACCCCTCCTATGCACCAGGCACTAGTGCAACGTTTCTCTGTAATCTTTTTACATTTGTAGCTCTAGCTTTCCATCGGGTTTCCCTTGCATTTCCATAGTCATCTTATTTTGTGTTAATTATGGATTCTATGTGACTAGCTATTTTTTGTATTTTCTTTTTTTTTTTTTTTTTTTGTTTTTTTTTTTTTTTTTTTTTTTTTTTTTTTTTTTTTTTTTTTTTTTTTATTCTTTAATAATTCATCTTAAACTGCACCTT
>NW_016107323.1:8720099-8725099 GCF_001604975.1 Cebus imitator
AGACAGAGTCTCGCTCTGTTGCCTAGGCTGGAGTGCAGTGGTGCAATCTTGGCTCACTGCAACCTCCGCCTCCTGGGTTCAAGCGATTCTTCTGCCTCAGCCTCCTGAGTACCTGGGATCACAGGCATGTGCCACCATGCCTGACTAATTTTGTATTTTTAGTAGACAGGGTTTCTCCATGTTGATCAGGCTGGTCTCGAACTCCTCTCAGGTTATCTGTCCACCTTGGCCTCCCAAAGTGCTGGGATTACAGGCGTGAGCCACCGTGCCTGGCCTTTATTTGTATTTTCAATGGGAAGCAAGACAAACAGGTACTGAGAAGGCAACTTGAGAAAAAAGATACTGAAGGAGGTGAATGGCAGGCTTAAGACCTTTGTGGGGGCATTCACACTGTCCTCCTGATCTAGTGATGCTGCCCTAGGTGGGGGCCAGCAGCCACCAGCCACGTAGGCCACACAGCTCACTGCTGTGAAGCACGAGAAACCATGTGGGGGGGGTCTCAGGCTATCTTTTTTCTGTTTTTTTTTTTAATACGGGATCTCACTGTGTCACCCAGGCTGGAGTGCAGTTGCACAGTCAGCTCACTGTGGCCTCAACCTCCCAGGCTTAAGTGATCCTCCTACCTCAGTCTCCTGATTAGCTGGGACCACAGACATGTATCACTACACCTGACTAACTTTTATATTTTTTATAGACACAGGATTTTGCCATGTTGCCCAATCTGGTCTTGAACTCCTGGGCTCAAGCGATCCACACGCCTTGGCCTCTCCAAGTGCTGAGATTACAGGCATGAGCCACCACACCTGGCTTCTATTATTCCGTGTTTAGTTTTCACCATTGTGCTGAAGGGCCTGTAGGAAAAGAGCAAATATTGCAGCATAATCTTCTTCCTTCTTGGCACAAGAGGGTATTGTGAAATTTTTTTTTTTTGAGACAGAGTTTCATTTTGTTGCCCAGGCTGGAACACAGTGGCATGATCTTGGCTGACTGCAACCTCTGCCTCCTGGGTTCAAGCAATTCTCATGGCTTAGCCTCCTGAGTAGCTGGGACTACAGGTGCATACCACCACACCCAGCTAATTTTTTGTATTTTGGTAGAGATGGGGTTTCACTGTGTTGCCCAGGCTGTTGTCAAACACCTAAGCCCCGGCAATCTGCCCGCCTTGGCCTCCCAAAGTGTAAGGATTACAGGCGTGAGCCACCATGCCCCGCCGTGAAACCTTTTTTGAGATGAAGTCTTGCTGGGTTGCCCAGAGCTTTGAACTCCTGGGCTCCAGCAATCTTCCCACCTCAGCTTCCCAAGTGGCTGAGACTACGGGTGCATACCATTGTGCCTGGCTATTTTGTGATCTCTTGACCAATGCTTCTCTCTGTAAATAGAAAGTTCAATGTGGTTAGGCATTAAATGGGAATAGGAAACTCATTCTGCTTCCTCATTGGCTAAATATTCTGGGTCTGAAAGGCCTTCCTCAGAGAACTGACTTCCTTAGTAATTTTCCTGTAAAGCACTACCCTCCTAGAAAACAGGTAGGAGCTCCTGAGGCTAGGGTTGACTGCTGGCACCTCTTCAATGTATATTCTCTACACCTGTACTACCATGAATTGTAAAATTAAAAATATATATGTATATATATTCTCAACACCTGTGAAAAGAAGGGAAAAATGACAACAAAAAATTTACGTATATATATATATATATTCTCTCTGAAACCAGGTTAATGACCCAGAGACTGCAGTGAAGGAATTAGAAGCTCTCTTGGGTTTTACGCTGAGCATAGGTGTTCCAAACACTCGGCCTGTGAGAAAGACAATGGAAATTCCGAAAGATTCCTTGGAGAAGTACCTCAAAGACTTACTGGGTATCCAGACCACAGGTAAGTAGGCTTCTTTTGTGTTTTGGTAACTCTCTCTAAGGTAAAGCTTTCAGTCTGTTTCTCACTTTTCAACCCTAATGGAATGTACTGGAGACAAAGAAGCTATACAGTGAGGAAGGTAGCCATTGGGCTTGGTGCAGCTGAGCACTGCTTTCAGTTTTGCTTGAGAAAAAGCATTAACTTCCTTTTTTAGGGATCTCCAAAAGTGTACTTATCCCTCTCTTCCACCTGAGAGTGTGGTATGGCAGTGGTTGCCTACTTTCAACAAGGAGAGGAACTTCGGGACTGCAGTATGTGCTCAGAGGATTTTACCGTTTCTAATGCTTTGAGAGGACAGCCCATTTCGTGAAGGCGATTTAGAAGTTGCATTGGCAGGCCAGGTGCAGTGGTTCACTCCTGTAATCCCTGCACTTTGGGAGGCCAAGGCGGATGGATCACGAGGTCAGGAGTTCGGACCAGCCTAGTCAACATGGTGAAACCCTGTCTCTACTAAAAATACAAAAATAAGCCAGGTGTGGTTGTGGGCACCTGTAATCCCATCTACTCGGGAGGCTGAGGCAGGAGAATCACTTTAACCTGGGAGGCAGAGGCTGCAGTGAGCCGAGATGCCACTGCACTCTAGCCTGGGCAACAGAGCAACCCTCCATCTTGGGAAAAAAAAAAAAAAAAGAAATTACATTGGTGGCCAGGGTGTGGGGGCTCACTCCTGTAATTCTAGCATTTGGGGAGGCCAAGGCAGGGAGATCACTTAAGGCCAAGAGTTCAAAACCATTCTGACCAACATGGTGAAACCTTGTCACCACTAAAAGTACAAAAATTAGCTGGGTGTGGTGGTCCACAACGGTAGTCCCAGCTGCTCTGGAGACTGAGGCAGAAGAATCACTTGAACCCAGGAGGTGGACGTTGCAGTGAGCCATGATCATGCCACTGTACTCCAGCCTGGGCAACAGAGTGAGACTCTGTCTCCAAAAAAAAAAAGTTACATTGGCCAGGTACAGTGGCTCATGCCCATAATCCCAGTGCTTTGGGAGGCTAAGGCAGAAGGATCACTTGAGCTCACGAGTTCAAGACCAGCTTGGGCAACATAGCAAGACCCCATCTCTATAAAAATAAAATTAGCTGGGCATAGTGGCACATGCCTGTAATTCCAGCTACTTTAGAGGCTGAGGCAGGAAGATCACTTGACCCCAGGAATTTGGGGCTACATGAACTCTGATTGTGCTGCTGCACTCCAGCCTGGGTGACAGAACAAGACTGTCTCTTAAAAAAAATAAAGAGCTGGTTGCAGTGGCTTATGCCTGTAATCCTAGCACTTTGGGAGGCTGACCTTTAAGGGCAGATCACCTGATGTCAGGGGTTCAAGATCAGCCTGGTCAACATGGTGAAATCCCGTCTCTACGAAAAATACAAAAAAATTAGCCAGGCATGGTGGCATATGCCTGTAGTCTCAGCTACTCAGGAGACTGAGGCAGGAGAATCCCTTGGGCCCCGAGGTGGAGGTTGCAGTGAGCTGAGATCAAGCCACTGCACTCCAGCTGGATGACAGAGCAAGATTCCGTCTCAAAAACAAAACAAAAAAGGAGACTTAAAAATTGTTTAGTTAATTTTTTTTTTTAAATAAAGTCTCATTCTTGTCCCCCAGGCTGTAGTGCAGTGGCGCAGTCTCAGCTAACTGCAACCTCTGCCTCCCAGGTTCAAGCGATTCTCCTGCTTCAGCCTCCTGAGTAGCTCGGATTACAGGCGGCTGCTACCACACCTGACTAATTTTTGTATTTTAAGTACAGATGGGGTTTCGCCATGTTGGCCAGGCTGGTGTCAAACTCCTGATCTCAGGTGATCCTCCTGCCTTAGCATCCCAAAGTGCTGGGATTACTGGCATGAGCCACTGTACCCCACCTTAATTTAATTTTTTTGAGACGGAGTTTCACTCTTGTTGCCCAGGCTGGAGTACAATGGCATGATCTCAGCTCACTGCATCCTCCGCCTCCGGGATTCTAGTGATTCTCCTGCCTCAGCCTCCCATGTAGCTGGGATTTCAGGCACCCTCTACCACGCCCAGCTAATTTTTGTATTTTTAGTAGAGACAGGGTCTCACCATATTGGTCAGGCTGGTCTCAAACTGCTGACCTCAGGTGATCCACCTGCCTTGGCCTCTCAAAGTGCTGGGATTACAGGCATGAGCCACCATGCCCGAACAAAGACATTTTTCTCAGTTGATAAAGTCTTCACCCACTTGCTCCTTGAAAAAGGCTTTTATCGATGGAGTTTCATGTTAGGATGTTTTTCAGCAATTGGATTATTGGTAGTGGCCTCTGCACAGATGAGGCGCCCACTCTGGCCAGGCGGAAGAACTCAGGCAGACTTACCTGGCTTGCCTGCTCTTCTAACCAAGTGAAATCAATCTATACCCAGGGTTCAGTCTTCTTATGGAGCTGAGAATGAATTAGTTTTATCTCAGCCAGGATCCTGCAAGGGAACTAGAGAATTCAGCCTAGTGCAGTAGGAAATTGCATCTCATGAAAGCAGCCTTGGGTCAGGCTGAAGGCCTCTGCATCGTTCCTTTCAGCTGTCCTGGCAGTGTCAGGCAGAGGGACATGCAAAGGCACCTTTCATCCTTAGGCTTAAAGCATTCCATTTGGCAAGATGGGTTGCCATGGCTGCGTCTGTGCTTGATAAACAGAATGAACATGTTTTTATTCATGGAGCAGCAGTTGCCAGGTAGGACAAAATTTGACACTAACACAAAGTGAGAAAATTACTGTGGTATAAAATGAGTGGCCTTTGCCAAACTATAGTGGCATGTGATCCTGGACCTGAGTTGGCAGGATATGCCCCTCGGACTCAGTCACTCCAGGCAGGCAGGGAAGAGGTATGTTCCTTGCTCTGCATGGCAGATGAGGATATTTTGCAGCCCAAATGCAGAACTCATTAGAAAGAAAGAATGTCTGCTCAGATCTGTCTTCCAGTGCCAGTTTGAGTTTTCTTTGTTTTCAAACTTGCAGGCCCATTGGAACTCCTTCAGTTTGATCATGGGCAGTCAAATCCAACTTACTATATCAGGCTGGCTAATCGTGATCTGGTTCTAAGGAAGAAGCCCCCAGGGACCCTCCTTCCATCTGCTCATGCC
>NW_016107323.1:8726664-8735409 GCF_001604975.1 Cebus imitator
GCGCCACCATGCCCAGCTAATTTTTTGTATTTTTAGTAGAGGCGGGGTTTCACCATGTTGACCAGGATGGTCTCGATCTCTTGACCTCGTGATCCACCCGCCTTGGCCTCCCACAGTGCTGGGATTACAGGCTTGAGCCACCACGCCCGGCCTTTATTGAGATTTATTTTATAGAGCAGCACATGACTTACCTTGTGAACATATTGTGTTTACTTTAAAATAATGTATATTTTGCAATTGCTGAGTGAGCGATATAGAAATGTCTATCAGGTCAAGTTGGTTGGCAGTGGGTTCAGATATATGTCTTTAGATAATCTATTTTTGTCTAATTCTATCACTACTGTGAAAGGAGTGTTAGAATCTCAGCTAAGACTTGTAGATTTCTTCGTTTTTTTTCTCTTTAATTCTGATCATTTTTACTTGATGTATTTCAAAGCTCTGTAGTTTACTATGTACGTATTTATGATTGTAATATCTTTATAATGAACTTGCAGTTGTATCATTTTCAAATATCCCTCTTTGTCTCTGATAGTACTCTGTCATAAAGCCTGCGTTATCTGATATTAAAGTAGCCAACCAGCTTACTTATGCTGAGTGATTGTATAATGCTTTCATTTCCATCCTTTTTTTTTTTTTTTGCAACCTTTCTGTGTTTATATATTTAGGGCATATCTCTTGTAGACATCAGATAATTAGGTCACCCTTTTCTGTCCAGGCTGAAAACTTCTTTTATTTTAATTTTATTTCATTGATTGATTGATTGAGATGGAGTCTCACTCTGTCACCCAGGCCAGGGTGTAGTAGCATGGTCTTGACTCACTACAACCTCTGCCTCCTGGGTTCAAGCAATTCTTATGCCTCAGCTTCCCAAGTAGCTGGGATTACAGGTGTGCACCACCATGCATGGCTACTTTTTGTAATTTTAGTTAAGACGGTTTCACCATGTTAACCAGCCTCGTCTCGAACTCCTGAGCTCAAACAGTCCTCCCTGTCAGCCTCCCAAAGTGCTGAGATTACTGGCACAAGCCATCATGCCAGCCAACTTCTGTCTTTTAATTAGAATCTATTAATCTATTGAATTTAATGTAATTATTGATATGTTTGATTTAGGTCTACAGTTTCACCATTGGTTTTTTGTTTGTCCCATCTGTTTTTTCGTTCTTTCTTACTTTTGGGTCAGTTGAATATTTTTTAATTTCATTTTAATTTATGTACCATTTCTAATTCAGAAAAATAACTTCAGGCCAGACGTGGTGGTGTACACCTGTAATTCCAGCTACTGGGGAGGCTGAGGCATGAGAATGGCTTGAACCCAGGCGGTGAAGGTTGCAGTGAACTGAGATTGTGCCACTGCAATCCGGCTTGGGCGACAGAGCGAGACTATGTCTCAAAAACAAACAAATAAACAAAGAAAAGTAATTTCAAGAAAATCTCATCAATTCAGCCAGCAGTTTTGTTTATTTTTATTTGTCCTGGCAGGATTATGAAAGCCCTTGCAAATGCTGGAGTACCTGTCCCTAACGTTCTTGACCTCTGTGAAGATTCAAGGTAAAGTTCAGCTGTTTTTGCTATTGTACATTCAAGCTACAGCAGAGAAAAGCCCATATGCTAACACAAATTCCAGTTTGTTAAAGACAAATAAAATACGGGTAGGAGGGAAAATAAACTTTATAGCAACCTCTCCCAGAAGTTCTCAGATATTTAAGTTATCCTGCAGGATAAGTATATGCCTGCTTTGGGGAAAATTGGTAGAAAACATCTTTTTTAACATTCAAAAATACGTATTTATCTAGTTTCCAGGGTTTTTCTAAACTGTTTTTTTGTTTTCTTTGTTTTGTTTTTTGAGATGGAGTCTCGTTCTGTCACTCAGGCTGGCCCTATCTTGGCTCATTGCAACCTCTGCCTCCTGGGTTCAAGTGATTCTCCTGCCTCAGCCTCCCAAATAGTTGGGATTACAGGCACCAGCCACTCTGTCTGGCTAATTTTTGTATGTTTTTAGTAGAGACGGGATTTCACCATGTTGGCCAGGCTGGTCTTAAGCTCCTGACCTCAGGTGATCCACCCACTTTGGCCTCCCAAACTGCTGGGATTACAGGCATGAGCCACCTTGCCCAGCCCTAAACTGTTTTAAACAGCTTTGTAACATGCTTTTTGAGTATCTCTTCTTTCCTAACATTTTAATTATGAAACATTTGAAACCTTCAGAAAAGGTGAAAGAAAAAAAAATAAGATAATGAATACCTGTTTACACTTCATCTAGATCAAAAATGAAAACATTAACATTTTGCGACATTTATTTTCTATCTATGTTTGTGTATACATGTATGGTTTTAACATATATATAACTTTTTTTTGGCTGAACCTTTTGAAATAAGCTTCAGACAGCATGTATCTCTCAAGAATAAAGACATTAGCTAGGCATAGTGGCTCATGCCTGTAATCCCAGCACTTAGGGAGGCCAAAGTGGGTGGATCACTTGAGCCCAGGAGTTTGAGACCAGCCAGGGCAACATGGCAAAACCCCATCTCTAAAAAACAAAAAAAAAAATTAGCCAGGTATGGAGGCGCACACCTGTAGTCCCACCTACTCACCTGGAAGGTTGAGGTGGGAGGGGCACCTGAGCCTGGGAGGTGGAGGCTGCAGGGATCTGTGATCACACCATTGCACTCCAGCCTAGGCGACAGAATGAGACCCCGTCTCAAAAACAAGGGGTCTCACTCCGTCACCCAGGCTGGAGTGTAATGGTGCAATCTGGGCTCACTGTCACCTCTGCCTCCCTGGTTCAAGCAATTCTCCTGTCTCAGCCTCCCGAGTAGCTAGTATTACAGGCATGTGCCACTATGTCCAGCTAATTTTGTATTTTCAGTAGAGATGGGGTTTCTCTGTGTTGGTCAGGCTGGTCTCGAACTCTCAACCTCGGGTGATCTGCCCACCTTGGCCTCCCAAAGTGCTGGGATTACAGGCATGAACCACTGCAGAGGCTACAGTAGGCAAAGAATAGGTGACAGAGTGAGACTCCATCTCAAATAAATAAATAAATAGGTAAACTGATTGCTATTAATGACCAAAAGATGGATTAATGAAATGTCATTGGGTCACTTTAGTAGTGCTAGGTGGTATATGCACCATTCATACCACCAAAACATGATAAAAATAACCTCAACTAACAAGAGGGGATATTTATTGAACCCTCATTGGAACCATACACCATGCGAGGCACTCTGTATATTTGTTCCCTTAATTCATTTTTTTTTGAAGTAACAAGTACTCTGGAAGATCCGTTAGTTCTTAGAATTACCCTTTGAAGTTGTTATGTTTTACAGATTTAAAAAAACAACATGGCCAGGCGTGATGGCTCACGCCTGTAATCCCAGCATTTTGGGAGGCTGAGGCAGGCAGATCACAAGGTCAGGAGATTGAGACCATCCTGGCTTACACGGTGAAACACCATCTTTACTAAAAATACAAAAAATCATCTGGGGGTGGTGGCACACGCCTGTAGTCCCTGTTACTTGGGAGGCTGAGGCAGGAGAATCACTTGAACCCAGGAGGTGGAGGTTGCAGTGAGTCGAGATTTACACCACTGCACTCCAGCCTGGGTGACAGAGCGAGACTCCATCTCAACAACAAAGCTCGGAGAGGTTTAATAAATCCCTCAGGATCACTCTTCAAGTAAGGGTAGAGTTAGGATTTAAATCTGGTTCCAGCCAGGTCCAGTGGCTCATGCTCGTAATCCCAGCACTTTGGGAGGCTGAGGCAGGCAGATCACCTGAGGTCAGGAGTTTCAGACCAGCCTGGCCAACATGGTGAAACCCTGTCTCTATCAAAAATACAAAAATTAGTTATGGCGATATGTGCCTGGAGTCCCAGCTACTCAGGAGGCTGAGGCAGGAGAATCACTTGAACCCAGGAGGTGGAGGTTGCAGTGAGCCGAGATCACATCACTGCACTCCAGCCTGGGTGACAGAGCACGACTCCGTCTCAAAAAAATAAATAACAAATAAAAACCTGGTTCCATGTGACCCCAGAGACCCCTCTCTGAGCCTTGCTGCTCACTACATGATCACACCTAAATCCATTCCAGTGGCTTACACAAATGAACCAGGGAGAAGAGAGAAGCATGCTGTCCAGGAAGCATAGACAGATGTGCATGTGTGTGTGTGCACATGTGTATGTGCATGTATGTGGGTGTATGTGTGCATGTATATGTGTGTGTGTATCAATCAGTTGCAAGAGAGGGTACTTCTAATGCACTGTGCTTATATGAAAGGAAAAAGGAAGTGTCTAGTGCTCGGGTCTGAACTCTTCACTAGCTCTCAACCCATACACCCAGGAAGAGTGACGAAGAATAGGGTCATGACTAACAGCCTGCCACATATGAATCTGACCCCTGAAACCCCCTTCTGTGTTCCTCCCAGTGTCATTGGCACCCCTTTCTATGTAATGGAGTACTGCCCAGGCCTCATCTACAAAGACCCCTCCCTGCCAGGCTTGGAGCCCAGCCAGAGGCGAGCCATTTACACTGCCATGAACACAGTCCTGTGCAAAATTCACAGTGTGGATCCCCAGGCTGTGGGGCTTGAAGACTATGGGAAGCAAGGTGAGCAGGAGGCCTCGTCTCTCATGCTGGTTGTTTAATCACTAGTGCTTCTGCTTTGGGATCTGAATTGTTTTGGGTATTAACAAATCAAGAGTAAGGCAGATTTAGCTTCTTCCTTGGAAATCCAGTTTAGTTTTAATGGAGGTGTTACTTACTTAGGCATTTGGGCCTTCGATAAATCCCTTTATGAACCACACAATCTCTCTTCTCTGCAACTTTTTTTCATTTTTTCTTATTTTTTTCTTTTTTTCCCTTAAATACTCTCCTATTCAATTCCCTGCAACTTTTATCTTATTAGACCATTTATATATTTTTTTCTGATACTGACCAAAGGTATTTAAGGCATATTTTTCTTCGTTTTTTACCCTTTCCGCTAAATACTCTTTTTAACAGGAATATATATATTTTTTGAGAGGAGGTCTCACTATGTTGCCAGACTGGTCTCAAACTTCTGGGCTCAAGCCATCCTCCTGTCTCAGCCTCCCAAGTATTTGGGACTCTGGGCATGTCCCCCCCTTGTCCAGCTTCAACAGGGATAGTTTTTTTGTTTGTTTTTTGAGAGAGGGTCTCTCTCTGTCACCCACGCTGGAGTGTAGTGGTGTGATCTTGGCTCACTGCAGCCTCTACCTCTTGGGCTCATGTGATCCTCCCACCTCTGCCTCTCGAGTAGCTGGGACTCCAGGTACGCACCACCATGCCCAGCTAATTTTTGTATTTTTAGTAGAGACAGGATTTCGCCATGTTGCTTAGGTTCTCCCTGAACTCCTGGGCTCAAGTGATTTGGCCTCCCAAAGTGGGATTATAGGCGTGAGCCACTGCAGCAAGCCCTCATGTAGTTCTTACCACATGCCAAAAACAGTTCCAAGAGCTTTACATATTTTATTCTCCCAACAGCTCTGTGAGGACCATCTCAAGATGAGGAAACTAAAGCACAGAGATGTTAAGTAACCTGCCTGAGATCACACAGCTAGAGAACAGCAGAGCTGGGTTTCAAAGCCTGGCAGTCTGGCTCCAGAGTTCATGTGCTCAGTTAACCACTGTTGTTTAGCCAACAAGTGATTTATGAAAGGCTATTATGGAGCTCACAGGATCTTTTTTTTTTTTTTTTTTTTTTTTGAGATGGAGTTTTGGTCTTACTGCCCATGCTGGAGTGCAGTGGCGCAATCATGGCTCGCTTCAACCTCCGTCTCCTGGGTTCAAGCAATTCTCCTGCCTCAGCCTCCCAAGTAGCTGGGATCACAGGTGCCCACCACCACGCCCAGCTAATTTTTGTACTTTTTAGTAGAGATAGGTTTTTACCATGTTGGACAGGCTGACCTCGTGATTTGCTCACCTCAGCCTCCCAAAGTGCTGGGATTACAGGCATGAGCCACCGTGCCCAGCCACAAGATCTTTAAGAGGACCAGAGATCATGCTTGGAGACCATGCAGCTAGGAACAGTGCCCAGACCACACTAGTCCAGCCAAGTAGCCAGTGATTTCCACCTGGAGGTGGCAGGAACATCATGTGGGAAATTCTCAAGGCAAATGAACGTGTTCAAAGACATGACACCACCTGATGCAGAGCATGACAAAGGCTTTTACTGCAGTTTTTTTTTTTTCTGCTATTTTCAGAGGCTGCTGAAATCACACACCATGTTCTAATCCTCTTTCCCCTAGGGGACTATATTCCACGCCAGGTGCAAACCTGGATTAAGCAATATCGAGCTTCCGAAACCAGCACCATCTCAGCTATGGAGAGGCTGATTGAATGGCTTCCCCTCCATTTTCCCTATCAGCAGAGGACCACGGTGGTGCACGGGGATTTCAGGTAGATGTGGTGGCAGGGAGAGCTGAAAAATGACAGCAGGGGTGCTCCAAGGGGGAGTCTAGCGATTGGTCTTAGTCCAATTTACAGTGGGGAATTATTCCCATTACAAAGCACCTCTCTGTGTATGGTTTCTTTCAGGCAGGGTTACTCAGCCCTGGCACTGCGACATGTTGAATTGGGTAAGTTTTTATGGTGGGAGCTACTTGTGCATTTTAGGATGTGAGGCATCATCCCTGGCCTCCACCCGCTAGATGCCAATAGCGCCCCTCCCCGCAGAGTGTGACAACCAAAAATCTCTGCAGACCTGGTTCAGTGTTCCCAGGGAGGGCAGCATTCTTCTGTTGAAAACCACTGTTTGAAAGTAAGGCAGAGCCTACAGCCATACCACCCTGAACATGCCTGATCTTGTCTGAAAGTAAGGCAGAGCAAGGGTGCTACTCACCTCGCAAGAGACCTGGGGATGGACATACTCACTGGGTGTAGTGAAAGGAATGAAAGAGAGTGACAGGGTCTCTGGGGATATGTGATGAGTCTGTAGTGTCGTTTAAATGGGAACTTCAGTGTGCCTGGCATCCGGCGGCAGTGTCTAGCTTTATCTTATCATCTCTTGCTATGAAAACTGCCCATTAGATACTTTTATAGGGTAGTGTTTATAGTGTTTTCTGCTTTGCAGCACCTGGAGGCCTGCTTTTGCTGCAAGCATGCCTTCTTTGGCTCCCTGACCTATTTAATTGTCTTTTTGCCCCTCTAGGGACTCAGGCCTTTTATTAAACAAGGCTAGAGAGTGAAGGCTAATTTTGAAGATACTCTTTTTTTTTTTTTTTTGAGACAGATTCTCACTCAGTCACCCACGTGGAGTACAGTGGCGCAATCTCAGCTCACTGCCTCCTGGGTTCAAGTGATTCTCCTGCCTTAGCCTCCCGAGCATCTGGGATTACAGGTATGCACCACCATGCATGGCTAATTTTTGTATTTTTAGTAGAGACGGGGTTTCACCATGATGATCAGGCTGATCTCGAAGTCCTTCCCTCAAGTGACATGTCTTCCTCAGCCTCCCAAAGTGCTGGGATTATAGGTGCGAGCCACCATGCCTGGCCTTAGAGACATTTCTTTGCTTTCCAAATTTGACTGGCCTCTATTCACTGGCTTGACCAGTGTCACTCGCTCCCGGCTTCTTCTGTTAGCTGCCTTTGGGGATCCCCCTGGGTCTGAGAGTGGACTGCTAGTCTTTCTCTCTCATGTGGTCATCACAGGAGCTTGACGCACCTGCTCCTGCATCAGTCTCTGACTGACTGGGCCAAGTGCTTCCCCCATCTGCATGGAACTTGGCATGCAGCTGGGCTGCATTTGATCCCCTCCTCCATCTTTTTTCTCCACTTGGGACTCTAGAGTATTGCCTGACAACACTTTCCTTGCCAGCTGTTACCCTACATTCTCTTTGGTGGGGAAGACCTCAGGTGGCTTTTTCATCACCAGCCCACAACAGTTGCTCCATGGACCTTGTCTTTGCTTCTCTTGGCACCTCAATGATCCATGAATGTGATCAAGGATACAGCAGGCAGGAGACATCCAGTGTGGTCTGAGCACCTCCTCTCCTAGCTATAGTGAAGTATGACGATCATTTAGGATGTTGCCTCCAGGAAAGGGATCCTCTGATTTTAGAGAGTGTGCTGCTGCTTATTGATCAACACAGTCAGAGATAATTCTGTCTTTTGATGGATGGAAGAACATTTCTTGCTAATGGAGTAAATCTGTAGTGGTGGGATTGTAAAGTGCTGCAACTTTGAAAAGTAATAGGCAGTGGCCAGGCATGGTGACTCATGCCTGTAATCCCAGCACTTTGGGAGGCCGAAGCAGGTGGATCACTTGAGGTCAGGAATTTGAGACCAGCCTGGCCAACGTGGCAACCCCCCCACCCATATCTACTAAAAATACAAAAAAATTTGCTGAGCATGGTGGCACACCTGTAATCCCTGCTATTTGGCAGGCTGAGGCAGGAGACTCGCTTGAACCTGGGAAGTGGAGGTTGCAGTGAGCCGAGACCGGGCCACTCCAGCCTACATGACAGAGCAAGACTCTGTCTCAAAAAATAAAAATAAAAAAAAAGTAATGGGCAGTAACATGGAAGATGGGAATATGGTACAACCCATCATTTCTTGTAAAGAAGCATCTGCTGGCCAGACGCGGTGGCTCACGCCTTTAAACCCAGCACTTTGGGAGGTGGATCACGAGGCCAGAAGTTTGAGACCAGCTTGGCCAACATGGTACAACCCTG
Source organism: Cebus imitator (assembly GCF_001604975.1). Lineage (NCBI taxonomy): Eukaryota > Metazoa > Chordata > Mammalia > Primates > Cebidae > Cebus > Cebus imitator. The sequence goes on from NW_016107323.1 coordinate 8,735,349, forward strand.
TCTCTACTAAAAATACAAAAATTAGCCAGGTGTGGTGGCAGGCATCTGTAATCCCAGCTAC
>NW_016107323.1:8735549-8740948 GCF_001604975.1 Cebus imitator
AAAAAAAAAAAAAAAGAAGCATCTGCTGCAGCTGTGCACCAAGGGACTCAGGCAAAGAAGTATGGTTTGGTCATACATTGGAATTCTATTTAGTGGGAAAAATAAACCAATTTGCTCTACGTAAGTAATAAATCTCGAACAGATAATGCTAAGTAGAAAAAAGTTAAGTTTCTAAAGGGTAATATATCATTTATGAAAATTTAAAAATAATTGAAAGAACACTATATGTGATATATAGGTACAGGTACAGATAAGAGAAATATAGAAATGTCTGAGACTGATATATACCAGCTTCAGGAAAGCAGTAAATCTGTTATTTTTTTAAAAAATCTGAAGGAAATATAACAAAAAAGCAGATATAACATCTGTTAAATCTGAAAGATGGACACGTGAATTCTGTCATTATGTCATTCTCTGTATTTTTCTGCATGCTTGGTACTTACTTTTTCTTTTAGATACAGCATGCTTTACAGACAGCCCTGGCAGGAAACAGAAGGCATGAAAGAGGCTCTTTGGGGAGAGTTCAGCACAAGGTTGTGATGTGGGTTAGAGGAACAATTCAAGAACAGCGTGGAGTCCCAGGGCCAGTATCAGTGAGGAGTCAGCCCCAGCACTGGGTCTGACGGGACGAGCATGTGCTGTGGTTATTGCTACTCTACAACAAACTCTGTCAGAACTGAGTGGCCATCAACAATGAGAGCAGTCATTTTGCTCATGAATCTTTGCAGTCTGGGGACAGGACAGCTTATTTCAAAGTGGGGCAGCTGTCGGGCTGGTGCTGAATTATCTGAAGACTTGCTGGCATGCCGGCCCTGAGCAGAGAAGACATGAACAGCTGGCCTCCTCGGGCCTTTCTTTCTATCTCTTTACCGTTCCCACATGGTCTCTCCAGCACAGCAGCTTCTGGGTAACTGGACTTTTTTTTCGAGACAGGATCTCTCACTGTCTCCCAGGCTGGAGTGCAGTGGCTGTTCATAGGCTGGAACATAGCTGGCTGCAGCATCCAACTCGTGGGCTCAATGATACTCCCACCTTAGCCTCCCGAGTAGCGGGAACTACAAGCGTGCACTACTGTGCTCAGCTAATTAAGAAATTTTTTTTGTAGAGATAGGACCTTGCTGTGTGGCCAATGGTGGTCTTGAACTCCTGAGTTTAACCTTGTCCTCCCAAAATGTGGGGATTATAGGCATGAGCCACTGCACTCAGCCCTGCGCTTCTTAACTGGGGGCTCAGGGCTCCAGAATAGTTGTTTCAAGAGACAGTGGGCTGGGCAGAAACTGTCGTGTTTTCTGACCTAGTCTGGTCTCAGAAGTCCCTCAGCACCACTTCCACCTGCCTTGTATTTGTTAGAAGCGAGATGCTTCACTGGGCCAAGCATTAGACTCTACCTTTTGTGGAAGGAATGTCCAAGGGTTACAGATCTGTTTTAAAACCATCACAGGGAGGGAGTAATTCCTTGAACCCAGAGAGAGTAGCTCTGTGGGGAGGGCTGCAGAGAAGGACCTGGGGAAATACCCAGGCTCCTTCCCATCTCCTGCTTCTGATTGGCTGAATCCAGCTGGAAGCCAGAGAGCAAGGGAGCCCTTGGAGGGCACAGCCCCTGGAGCTCAGGCCCCCCGCTCCCCGGGCACAGAGGAGATGGGAGGGTGGGGGGGCGAGATTGAACAGACAAGCAAAGCACCCGGAATCCACCCTACCCCTCAGTTTTCTTAGTGCTGTCTCCATTCCTCCTGGGGCTTTTCAGGCTCGACAACCTGCTGTTTCATTCAGAAAAGCTGGAGGTGCTTGCTGTCCTTGACTGGGAACTTTCTACCTTGGGTGACCCCTTTGCGGATGTGGCCTACAGCTGCCTGGCCCACTACCTCCCATCCAGTTTTCCCATGCTGAGAGGTAGGAACTGCTGCTGGATGATAGTCAGGGAGCACGCCAGTTCTGAAAGCATTTGAGAGCAAACTTGGCTGAAGTAGTCTGTGATTGGGCCGGGGAGTGAAAGTGAGGTCCTGGTGGTTCTGGTGGGAAACATAATTGGAATGCGCACCTGTCATATATTCGGGGAAGTGGATATAGGATGTGTGTTAAGTGAAAAGGATGCCCGTATAGGCACCTCTTATGCTTTTACATAGCTAATTTCTATTTAGGGTTTTAAATTAAAAACATATTTATTATAAAAAATACTAGAGCCAACAGATAGCAACAACAACAAAACAGTCAAAATCATTAGTAGTCCCAGAGATAACCATTTGCTGACATTTCAGTATTCGTCCCAGTCATCTTTTGTGTGTTTATGTACATTTCCTAATACAAAAATGGGACATGATCTAATGACATGCTTTTTTTTCACTTCATTGTATACTGTGGACATGTTCTCATGACATTAAGTATTTCTTCTACAGCATAATTTTTTTTTTTTTTTTGAGTCAGAGTCTCACTCTCGCCAGGCACCAGGCTGGAGTACAGTGGCGTAATCTCGGCTCACTGTAATGTCTGCCTCCTGGGTTCAGCCAATTCTCCTGTCTCAGCCTCCTGAGTAGCTGGGACTACAGGCGTGTGCTGCCACGCCCAGCTAATTTTTGTGTTTTTTAGTAGAGATGGGGTTTCACCATGTTGATCAGGATGGTCTTGATCTCTTGACCTTGTGATCCACCCGCCTCGGCCTCCCATAGTGCTGGGATTACAGGCGTGAGCCACCATGCCCGGGTACAGCATAATTTTTAATGAGAGCATACAATTGTATAGAATTAAGGGAAGACATTTGGTTTAATTCCTGTTTAGATATTTAATTTGTTTCCAATTTCTTTTTGTTTCCAATTTTTTAATAGTACCTCCTCCACGCCCATGAAAAAAGGCAGTGAACATCTTTGTAGTAATATCATTGCCTATCTATAAGGTATAATCCTAAGATTAATTTTTAGGAATGGAGTATATTACACGCTTCTAAATAATGAAAATGTCACAAATGGAGCAAATAAGTGAAACTGTTTGATTTGGCATAATTATTTTCATAATTTGGTGAGATCTTTTTTTTTTTAATTTTTATATGTATTTGTTCATTTATTTTTGAGATGGAGCCTCGCTTTGTCACCCAGGCTGGAGTGCAGTGGTGTGGTCTTGGCTCACTGCAGCCTCTGCCTTCTGGGTTCAAGCGATCCTTCTGCCTTAGCCTCCTGAGTAGCTGGGCTTACAGGCATGTACATCATGCCCAGTTAATTCTTTTTGTATTTTGCGTAGAGATGGTGTTACACCATGTTGGCAAGGCTGGTCTTAAACTCCGACCTCAAATAATCCACTTGACTCAGCCTGCCAAAGTGCTGAGATTACAGGCATGAGCCATCACACGCGGCCAAAATTTTTTTTATACTTTTAGTACTTTTTATGGGTGGGCATGGTGGCTCACACCTGTAATCCCCACACTTTGGGAGGTGAGGAAGGGCGGATCATGAGGTCAGGAGTTCAAGACCAGTCTGGCCAACATAATGAAACCCCATTTCTACTAAAAATACAAAAATTCGCCAGGTGTGGTGGCACATGCCTGTAATCCCAGCTACTCAGAAGGCTGAGGCGGGAGAATCTCTTGAACCCAAGAGGTGGAGGTTGCAGTGAGCCAAGACCTCACCATTGCACTCTAGCCTGGGTGACAGAGTGAAACTCTGTCTCAGAAAAAAACTAAACAACCACAAAAAAATAGAGGTTGAAAAGAATAGTCACTGTGTTGCCCAAGCTGGTCTTGAACTCCTGGGCTTAAACAGTCGTCCTGCCTCAGCCTTCCAAAGTGCTGAGATTATAGGCATGAGTAACTGCGCCTAGCCGAGATGGCTTTCTTTGTTTCTTTTTTTTTTTTTTTTTTAATGACATCTTGTCATACCAGCAAGCAAGCAAGTTGTTTTTGAGATGAAGTCTCTTGTTCTGTTACCCAGGCTGGAGCGCAGTGGCGTAATCTCAGCTCAACTCACTGCAACCTTTGCCTCCCGGTTCATGCGATTCTCCTGTCTCAGCCTCCCAAGTAGCTAATTTTTTTTTTTTTTTTAAGATAGAGTCTCACTCTGTCACCCAGGCTGGAATGCAGTGGCGTGATGTCAGCTCACTGCAACCTCTGCCCCCTGGGTTCAAGCCTTATCCTGCCTCAGCCTCCCGAGTAGCTGGGATTACAGGCACGCACCACCATGCCCAGCTAATGTTTTGTATTTTTAGTAGAGACGGGGTTTCACCATGTTGACCAGGATGGTCTCGATCTCTTGACCTCGTGATCCACCCGCCTCGGCCTCCCAAAGTGCTGGGATTACAGGCTTGAGCCACCGCGCCCGGCCGGTCAGGTTGGTCTTAAACTCCTGACCTCAGGTCATCTTTCTACCTCAGCTTCCCAAAAGTGCTGGTATTACAAGCGTGAGCCACTGCGCCCAGCCTGAGATTGCTCTTTCAATGTCATTTTTGATCAAATGACTGGTTGAAGATAACTTGCATCCACCCTTAACTGTGGTCCAGATAAAACTGGAAGTTCCCATTCCTTCTTTTACTGCCAATTGAGTCTGAAACCTGTAAGAGCCAATTTGTGAATAATGGCTTCATGCCTGGATCCCTAGCCATCTAAGGGAGGAAGAGCCAATGCAGGAATAACCTAACCCCTGGAGCTAGTCGTGAAACTAATTTCCAACAGACATAGCAATTTTCAGAATTTAAATACTTGCCAGCCTCAGGGGAGTGTTGTGTCACTGACTACCCATGAATGGCTCTTTCTCCCAGGTTTTAATGACTGTGACTTGACACAGCTGGGAATCCCTACTGCAGAGGAGTATTTCAGGATGTACTGCCTCCGAATGGGACTCCCTCCCACCGAGAACTGGAACTTCTATATGGCTTTCTCCTTTTTCCGCCTGGCCGCAATTCTTCAAGGAGTCTACAAGCGGTCACTCACAGGTAATGGAATAGCCACCCTAAAGAGCCGGTGGGGGAGTGCGTCACAGCAAGGACCATGAGTCCACCTGGAAACCCTCTCGGGGGCCACAGAGGCTTTGGAGAGACCTGTTTGGCCAGGATTCTCTGAGATTCAGTTAATTCAACCATTTGTCACATAGTTTCTTTACAATATTAAGTTATTTATTATTTGTTTTTGAGACAGGGTCATGCTCTGTCACTCAGGCTGGAGTGCAGTAGTGCAATCTTGACTCACTGCAATCTCTACCTCCTAGGTTCAAGCAATTCTCCTGCCTCAGCCTCCCAAGTCGCTGGGACTACAGGCCTACATCATTACACCTGGCTAGTTTTTCTTTTGTATTTTTAGTGGAAATGAAGTTTCACCATGTTGGCCAAGCTGGTCTTGAACTCCGGGCCTCAAGTGATCCGTCCTCTTTGGCCTCCCAGAGCACTGGGATTACAGGTGTGAGCCACAATGCCCAGTCTCTTTA
>NW_016107323.1:8741284-8748401 GCF_001604975.1 Cebus imitator
AACTTGTTTTTTTTTTTTTTAATTATTAAAGTAATGCACAAAGACTTTTTTTCAAGTTAAAGCATACATGCATATGATCAAAATTCGGACATACAGAATTATATAAAATTTTGTTTCATCCTTTTCAACACCATTCCTCAAAGATAAATGTTACTTGTTAAGAGTTTCTTGGGCCCTCCAATTTTTCTGTTTATATATCTTCTCTCTCTCCTCCTACTTTAACACAAATATGATTATCCTATGTGTTTTTCAGAACTTTGATTTTTAATTTTGTATGCTTAAGAATTTCTATGAAATATGTATGTGCCTATTTCCATATTTAACAACTATATCAGGCAAATTTCTTGCTTTGTGTTTTCTTTTTTTTTTGAGACAGTCTCACTTTGTTGCCTAGGCCTGAGTGCAGTGGTGCAACCTCAGCTCACTGCAACCTCTACCTCACAGGCTCAAGCAATTCTCGTGCCTCAGCCTCCCAAGAAGCTGGGATTGCAGGCACAGGCCACCATGCCCAGCTAATTTTTTTTGTTTTTAGTAGATATGGGGTTTTGCCATGTTGGTCACGCTGGTCTTGAACTCCTGGCCTCAAGTGATCCACCCCCTCGGCCTCCCAAACTGCAGGGATTACAGGCATGAGCCACCATGCCTGACCTTGCTTTTTCAGTTAACAGTATTTCACAGAGATCTCTCCGTGTGAGTCTGTACAGATCTACATCATTCTTTTTAATTTTTTTTTAAATTATTTTTTCATTTTTTACCAGCATTACTTGCATTTTTATTTCTGTAGTACATTCCATTATATGTATATACTATAATTTATTTAATCAGTTCCCCTATTGATGTATATTTAGGTAGTTTGCAGATTTTTTTGCAGTCGCAGTGATTGCAAAACAGTGATTATGCACAAACAGTGGTTAGTTGGTGAACGTCCTTTCTATTCTATGTGTGAATATATCTGAAAGACACATTTCCAGAATTAGAATTGCTGGGTTAAAAGTATGTGCATTTAAATTTTTTTGTAGATGTTGCCAAATTGCCCTGTAATAGGATTGCTGAAGGAGAAAAAAAGATTATTGTGTTTCCTTTGACGCTACTGTGACATACATGGGGAAATGTTTTATCAAACTAGCTGAAAATTCTAGATGGTTCCTTGTAAGTTGGATATTTTGAGAAGAAACGTTAAGTACTGTTACTCAGAACTGATGGTTGGTTGAGCATATGTACACATGTATCACATATGTGTGTGTGGATGAACCACTGTCATTAGTTCTAATTCTAAATTTTATAGGGTAGAAAATGAAATAATCTATATCCTAAATTAAGAACATAAAAAGGCAGGTTAAAGTTTGCTTTCTATGTAGAAAGGAAGACAAGTAGAAAGAAAACAGAATCTATTATACCAAAAAGATCTAGACACAGTGACTAACCCAGTAGCATTAAGCACTCCCAGTGCCCACATTATGTTCTCTAAATTCCATTCCCATTAAGAGGAACCAGGACTTTTTGGAGAAGTGCCTGATTTCAAGCATGGTTGGCACGATATCTACAAGATGAACACGGAACATCTTGTCATACCAGCCAGCAAAGAAGTTGTCAAAGACCACAAGGGTTTTGCCTAAAGACTTGGGAGCTGGCCGGGCTCTATGGTTCATACCTATAATCCTAGCACTTTGGGAGGCCAAGGCAGACGGATCACCTGAGGTCAGGATTTCGAGACTAGCCTGTCTAACATGGTGAAACTGCATCTCTACTAAAAATATAAAAATTAGCCAGGCATGGTGGCAGTTGCTTGTAATTTCAGCTACTTGGGAGACTGAGGCAGGAGAATCGCTTGAGGTGAAGGTTGCAGTGAGCTGAGATTGTGCCACTGCACTCCAGCCTGGGTGACAATAATAAGACACTGTCTCAAAAATAAAAAAGACTTGGGAGCCAACTTGAACAGGCTCCCACTTGCTAACAATAGGAAACTTTGGGCATCACCAAGGATGATAGCTGAAATGGATGAAACTCATCAGTTATGTTTAAATCCATGAGTAGTAGCAGGGCACAGTGGCTCACACCTGTAATCCCAGCACTTTGGGAGGCCAAGGTGAGCAGATCATTTGAGGTCGGGGTTCAAGACCAGCCTGGCCAATATGGTGAAGCCCCTTCCTACTAAAAATACAAAAATTAGCCAGGTATGGTGGCAGGCGCCTGTAATCCCAGCTACTCAGGAGGCTGAGGCAGGAGAGTCACTTAAATTTAGGAGGCAGAGGTTTCAGTGAGCCGGGATCACGCCAGTGCACTGTAACCTGGGAGACTGAGCAAGACACTGTCCTCCGGAAAATAAAAACTAAATAAATAAATAAGTCCATGAGTAGTGATACAAAAACAAAGAGACACAGTCTCATTGATGACCTCAGAGGATCCCAGGGAAACAACTTATTATTCTGAAAATTGGTAAATAGAGTTGTGGGGGGAATCAGGCATTTGTCCTGTCTTTCCTGTATAGATCGTATCACAGGCTATCCAAATTGATGTGGAAACATTTCTCTCTAGAGAAGTATCCTGGACAGAGTAATACAGAATTCATTTATCACCAATTTGCAACTCCTAATGCATTAATGGATATGGGCAATAAGCTTCAATGAAAGCCAACACCACTGAGAGAGACAGAGACAGCAGGATATTCCATACGTCCTGATGTTTCCCTCAAAAGTCACACCAACTCTGCCCAGGCCTCTACTGCTAGCTGCCAGCTCATAGGAAACACGGGTTTCAGATGGGTGTGTTAAGCAGCATCCTGGGCACAGCCACTCACAAAATCCAGATTCTGGAAAACATCACAGGGCAAGCAACTGAGTTTCTTCAAACACATACATTTCAAGGGGAGGAAAGGATGAAAAAGGAACCTGTAGATTGAGAGAGACTTAAAAGATACATCAGGCTCGGTACGTTGGCTCACACCTGTAATCCCGGCACTGTGGGAGGCTGAGGCAGGCGAATCATCTGAGGTCAGGAGTTCAAGACCAGCCTGGCCAATATGGGGAAACCCCGTCCCTGCTAAAAATATAAAAATTAGCTGGGTGCCTTGTAGCAGGCACCTGTAATCCCAGCTACTCGAGAGGCTGAGCTAGGAGAATTGCTTGAATTTGGGAGGCAGAGGTTGCGGCGAGCCATGATTGTGCCACTGCACTCCAGCCTGAGCAACAAAGTGAAACTCCGCCTCAAAAAAGGGACAGAGAGAGACTTAAAAGATACACCAGCCAGTTACAGTGTTGGGACCTTATTTGGATCCTTGCTTGAACAAATTATTTTTTAAAAATTTTGATGATTGTCAGTAAAACTTGAATTCTGAGTGGATAGTCGACGATATTAAGCTACAGTTAACGATTTTTTAAAAGTCATAATAGTATTGTGGGTTTTTTAAAAAGTGCTTGTCTTTAGAGTTCTGAAAGAATCCCAGATGAGATATTTGGGATTTACTCCAAAAATTCCAGGATAGTGGGAGCAGGGATAGAAGGGAATGAAACCAGACTGGGCTGGTGTCGATCATTGTGGAAGGCAAACAATAGAACCTGTAGGCTCATTATTCTCTCCTCTCTACTCCTGTGTGTCTTTGAAAATTTCCAAAAGGAGGCTAGGTGCAATGGCTCACACCTGTAATCCCAGCACTGGTGGATCACCTGAGGTCAGGAGTTTGAGACCAGCCTGGCCAACATGTTGAAATCCCTTCTCTACTAAAAATACAAAAAAGCCAGGTGTGGTAGCAGGTGCCTGTAATCCCAGCTACTCTGGAGGCTGAGGCAGGAGAATTGTTTGAACCTGGGAGGCGGAGGTTGCAGTGAGCAGAGATTGTGCCACTTTACTGCAGTCTGGGCGACAGAGCAAGACTCCGTTTCAAAAAAGAAAAGAAAAGAAAATTTCCCAAAGGAAACCTTAAAAACAAAAGGCAAGGAGAAAGGAACTCATCATGGGGTTTGCTAGTGCTAAGAAAATGTTTAGCTTTGCAGTCAGTGACACCCCCAAGCTCACTGGCAGCCTCTGCTCTCAGCCAGGCTGCCAGATTCTGAGACAGGCAGTTGCAGTAGGGGAATTGATCATTCATTCCCAAGCATCTGAGCCTCTACTAACAGCCAGCACTGTGCTAGGTGGTCCTGGAGATAAAAAGTCATGAGGAAACTGGAGAAAAGCCAGTGCCCGGAGAATTTCTAGTTTAACTGTACCAGGTCTGATAAGCAGGAGTTGCAGGAGGCAGGAATTTCTGGAAAATATATGTTCCTCTTTTAGGAAAATATGGTATCAGCTGTAAGCCACCATTTCCCATTTTTGTTACGGTTTTGCAATAAACACTAACCAAAAATATTTACTTAAGCAGAATGGCTGCTAAGTCTTTATGGTGATGAATAGGCCTGGTCACCTCTGACATTTCCTAGTGGGTTGCCGAGTTCTCTCTGCTCTGCTCCAGTGCCCTGGGAAGAGCTTAATAGACTTTGCCCACTGTAGAATCTCCACACTGAGTGTCCTCAGCCTACCTCTCAGGAAGCCCTCTGACATGTTTCTAAGATCCCACAAGCCATCATCGTGGGTTCCAGCTTCTCGGCTCAGAGCTAAAACATTCTACCTATTTGCCGCCAGACAGAGAAAGGTCTTATTTGTTCAGGCCTTTATTCCTCTGATCTTACTGTGCACTCTTTTCCCTCCCTCTGGGAAGCCAGCCAGATACACTGAGGAAATGACTTAGTTTTCTCACGTAAAAACAACAAAATCAATTTTTTTGAAAGAATAATATAAAAACATACAATGAAGGGGGAAAAACCCAACTATATGAACATAAATATTACTTCTGTACATTTGTCTTCTACAGTTAGCTTTAAAATCTTTTTTATTTGAACAGTTGAGATATTTGGTGCTGCCCTGGAAAAGTGGTGCTTAGAATGGGCATCTTTTTCCATGGCATTCTCTCTATGGTGTCATTTACAAGAGACCTCAGGTCAGCATTAGATTGGGAGGAAGATGGGAAAGACCAGAGCCCAGTGAGCAGAAGATTTAGTTTGTACCTGCCCAGCCCATGTGTTCTTCTCCTTCCTTAATAAATGGGTGCAGGAATGAGATTTCTGGGAGATGGCCACTGAAATTCTGTAAAGTGCTTATAACTGCAACTTAAGTAGATGCCAGTGATGTGGTCTCTTGTGCTGGAACTACATTTGGAAAATATGCCAGAAGCAATAGCTTTAAATCAACCCAAGCTCATACAAGTGGCTTTTTCATAGACTAGGCAGCAGGCTCAGAGTGTGAGCCAACTGAATAGAAGAAAATTAAGAATACACCTCTTAACTGTGTTAGAAGAAGAAAATCCTTATGAATAATAAGGAATGTAAGGGGAGTATCTTTCCTTTCATTGTGCTGTGTGCAGTCTGAGGAATAAGGGGAAAATGCAGCCCCTTATACTCCTCAGCCCCTGCTGTGTGTCTGCAGGGAAGGGGCTATTTGGTTCCCGACTGACTTCCCTGGGTTAGGTTTATACCTAATACCCAGAAGGTGCTCAGTAGAGACCTGTTGAGGTCCAGTGAGCTAACTCTCTGCTGGGTAGCAAAGAACTTGGTTTCTAACTCTGTAAGGAAAACCATCTTTAACACCAAAGCTGCATGAAAATGGCTCTCTCAGCTGGGCATGGTGGCTCTTGCCTGGAATCCCAGCAGTTTGGTAGACTGAGGCAGGAGGATTATTTGAGGCCAGGAGTTCCAGACCAGTCTGGGCAACATAGTAAGACCCCATCTCTATTTAAAAATAAATAAAATAATTTATTTTTTTGAAACAGAGTTTTGCTTTTGTCACCCAGGCTGGAGTGCAATGGCATGATCTGAGCTCACTGCAGCCTCCACCCCTCAGGTTCAAGTGATTCTCCTGCCTCAGCCTCCCCAGTAGCTAGGATTACAGGCATGCATCACCACACCCGGCTAATTTTTGTATTTTTAGTAGAGAAGGGGTTTTACCATATTGGCCAGGCTGGTCTTGAACTCCTAACCTCCAGCAGTACACCCGCCTCAGCCTTCTGAAGTGCTGGGGTTACAGGTGTGAGCCAACACACCTGGCCTAAAATACAATCTTTAAAAAAAGAAAATGGTGGCTGGACTCTATGGCTCATGCTTGAATCCCAGCACTTTGGGAGGCTGAGGCGGGTAGATCACAAGGTCAGGAGTTGAAGACCAGCCTGGCCAAGATGGTGAAATCTCATCTCTACTAAAAATACAAAAATTAGCTGGGCATAGAGGCAGGTGCCTGAATCCCAGCTACTTGGGAGGCTTGGCAGAGAGTTGCTTGAGCCGGGGAGGTGGAGGTTGTAGCGAGCCAGGATTGAGCCATTGCACTCCAGCCTGGGTGACAGAGTGAGACTCTGTCTCTAAATAAATAAATAAATAAATAAAATGGCTGTCTCTTGAGAACTATCGATTGACTATGGCAGGAGCCAGAAGAAAACTAGACCTGCGTAAGATCCATTTATTGAGCATTAGTCTTTTGGGGACATGGACGTGCTAGAAGTAATCCAGGAAAGTGGCTATGAAAAAGTCCACTGTGTAGAGACATTGTAGACATGGATGTGTACAACCTGGCTGTGTCTCAGATACAGAGCTCTGAGTGATGGAGGCCATACTGAAAAGGCCACATGCTGAGTCATGTATGTATTTATGGGACATCTTGGAAGAGACAGACTACAGGAACAGAGATGAGTGGGTGCTGGGGATCAGGGAGCAGGGGTCAAGTACAAAAAGACACTGGAAATTTGCAGGTGATGGAAATATTCTGTATCTTCTTTTTTTTTTTTTTTTTTTTTTGAGATGGAGTCTCGCTCCGTTGCTTAGGCAACCTCCGCCTCTCCGGTTCAAGTGATTCTCCTGCCTCAGACTCCCAAGTAGCTGGGCAACAGGCATGTACCACGCCTGGCTAATTTTTGTATTTTTAGTAGAGACAGGTTTTCACCATGTTGGTCAGGCTGGCCTTGAACTCCTGACCTCAGGTGATCCACCTGCCATAGCCTCCAAAATTCTGGGATTATAGGCGTGAGCCATTGCGCCTGGCCACAGTATTCTATATCTTGATGGCAGTGGTGGTTACCCAACTATAGGTTTGTTAAAACTTG
>NW_016107323.1:8748729-8758455 GCF_001604975.1 Cebus imitator
AAAAAAAAAAAAAGTCTTGATGCACATTTTAAAAGAAGAAAGAGACACTGTGAAAACGAAATAGTGAGTTGAGTGATGTTGGCATTGATTCGATCCAGACAAAGTAGTGTCTAGAAATGGGCTCTTCCTCTAGTCAGTTGTGACATTGCTGTCATCAGTTTTGTAAAAAGGGTGGTCTAGGATGGAGGACTTCTTACAGCTCACTGGCGACAGCAGAGGTGATTTGGGGTGTTACTGATTAAATGTAGTCTTTTAGGAAAGCAGAGATCAAGAGCAGGGAGCAGGCTTACCTGATTTGGACTCTGGACCCCACTCCCCTAACTTCCAGCTGGCCCAAGTCACCTCCTTCTCTAAGACTCAGTTTTCTTGCCTGCAAAGTGCAGGTGAAAGCAGTTGTATTGCTTTGGGAATTGAGTGAGCTACAATGGCTCTTAGCACAGTGTTTGGTGCTTAGCAAGTGCTCAGCAAATGACAGTAGCTGCTGAGGTGACAATGTCATCACATACTAACAGCCCTATGATGGGTTGTGTGGGAGTAATCACTGTTTTTTTTTTTTTTTTTTTATTCTGCCTAGGGCAAGCAAGCTCTGCAAATGCGGAACAAACTGGAAAGCTGACCGAATTTGTGTCTAACCTGGCGTGGGATTTCGCAGTCAAAGAAGGGTTCCGGGTTTTCAAAGAGATGCCCATCAAAAATCCGTTAACAAGGTCCTTCCACACGTGGGCCAGGACCCAGTCCCAGTGGATTCCTACAGGCACCAGAAGTTACAGCTCCATTCCAGAAGCTTCCCCAGTTCATACCTCAAAGGGAGGTTTGGTTATCTCTCCAGAGGGTCTCTCCTCACCGGTCAGAGAGCTGTATCACCGGCTGAAGCACTTCATGGAGCAGCATGTGTACCCTGCAGAGACAGAGCTACAGAGCCATCAGACCTCAGCAGCCAGGTGGAGCCCCTCCCCACTGATCGAAGACCTCAAGGTAAAGCAGCCATGATGAGGTGGTAAGACCCTGATACCATGGAAAGCCCTCCCCTACCCCACCGGGCTCACCTGGCTATCCCAGGCAGTGAAGATACAGGAGCACTGAGTTGAACTATCTTTGCTTCCATCATCTCAGAAAGAGGCAGCTCTTCATGACTCAGTTTCTATCTCTTGCTCTTGCTGTGTGCCTGTGTCACAGGCAGATGGCTTAGGCATGACTGCACAGCCCAGGCAGCAGAATGCTGGGCCTTAGAAAGCTGGGGCAGGTTGGGGCTATCTCATGCATATTTGAATGATGTAAATTTAAAACAGTGATGTATCAGCTAATAAAGTCTTTCTTTAGAGAACCTGTAATGTCACAGCTAAAGAGCCTAATCCACAGTGAGCTGAGTTTCCATGTTGTCTCCCAGTGCTATCACTTCAGCTGATAAACAGAAGTACCTGCTGTTCTTTATCACATGAACCTTGGATTATGTTTGTTTTGAAGTTACTTGAGATCTTAAGGGGCACAATGCAATCATCATCTACTTTTCTTCTCTCTCTCTCTCTTTTTTTTTTTTTTTTTTTTTTTTTTTGACAGAGTTTCATTTTGTTACCCAGGCTGGAGTGCAGTAGCGTGATCATAGCTCATGACAGCCTCAAACCCCTGGGCTCAAGTGTTCCTCCTGCCTCAGCCTCCTGTGTCACTGGGACCATACACATGGCCTACCATGCCCAGCTCCTCATGTCACTTTTTTGGGCATACATGCATGTTTGGTTGTCTGCCTTGTTTCCTCCAGTCTCTTTCATTGTTTTTCATGGTCAAAATAAAATGAAATCTTCCACTTTGGTTTCCTGACTTATTTTTTCCATGATAGGAGAAAGCCAAGGCTGAAGGACTTTGGAACCTTTTCCTACCCTTGGAAGCTGATCCTGAGAAAAAATACGGAGCAGGACTGACCAACATGGAATATGCACATCTGTGTGAACTCATGGGCACGTCCCTGTATGCCCCCGAGGTACCTTCTTTAAAGTTTTCCTCAGTGTGGGGGACATCCTGATCTTCATAAGAACTCACTCCTAAATAGACCAGATTCAGGAGCACTGGCATGAATAAATGAATAATCTTCTGCTATTTCCTATGCATATTCTTTTTTTTTTTTGAGATGGAGTTTTGCTCTGTCACCCAGGCTGGAGTACAGTGGTGCAGTCTTGCCTCACTGCAACCTCTGCCTCAGGGGTTCTAGCATTTCTCCTGCCTCAGCCTCCCAAGTAGCTGGGATTACCAGCACATGCCACCACATCTGGCTAATTTTTGTATTTTTAATAGAGACTGGGTTTCACCACATCAGACAGGCTGGTCATGAATTCCTGACCTCAAGTAATCCACCTGCCTCAGCCTCCCAAAGTGCTGGGATTACAGGCATGAGCTGCTGCACCCATCCAATTTGAAGTTTGAAATGATGTGAGAAGTCCAGACTTGGTGGTTCACACCTGTAATCCCAGTACTTTGGGAGGCTGAAGTCGGGGGATCACTTGAGGCCAGGAGTTCAACACCAACTTGTGCAACATAGTGAGACCCAGTATGTACAAAAAATAAAAAGTAGTTGGGTGTGGTGGCCTATACCTGTGGTCCCAGCTGCTCTGGAAGCTGAGGTGAGGGAGGATGGCTTGAGCTGAGGAGGTCAAGGCTTCAGTGAACCATGATCGTGCCATGACACTCCAGCTTCGGTGACAGAAGTTGACTCTTTTTTTAGAAAAGGACATGAAATCAGTATTAATGGTTAATTTAAAAAAAAGAAGAAGAAAAAAAGAGAGAAAAGAAAAAGAGAGAAAAAAATAAAAAAGAAAAGGACATGAAACTGACAGTCATGCTTCTTTTCCTTCTCAGATATGTAACTGCTCTGCGCCCGACACGGGCAACATGGAGCTGCTGGTGCGGTACGGCACCGAAGCACAGAAGGCTCGCTGGCTCATTCCTCTGCTGGAGGGCAAAGCCCGCTCCTGTTTTGCTATGACCGAGCCCAAGGTACCTCGTGTGGGTTGCCACCCACTTGCCTGGTCCTGTTGGGTGTCGACCCCACAGGGAACACAGGCTGCCTGCTGGCAGCTCTGACTGGAGTGTGCTCCCCACTTAGGTTGCCTCTTCAGATGCCACCAACATTGAGGCTTCCATCAGAGAGGAGGACAACTTCTATGTGATAAACGGTCACAAATGGTGGATCACAGGTATTTGGCCTAAAATGCACTTTTCAGATGCACATCAGGGAGTCTGTACTGATAGGCGCATCTCTCAATGCCTGGGTGAGGCCACCGCTTTTTCAAGTTGATACCAAGGAGATTCTTCTGTCACTTAGCACCCCCAGCAGAGGCAGCAACCCCTGGGAGAACAGGAGGGTACCACGTGGAGCATGCTGTTCTCAGAGGCACTGCTTCACAGGGCAGGGATGTCCCCTTGTGCCCACACATGGATGGATGCCTGCCTGCACGTGTGACCCCAGGAATCTCTCTACTCCCTGCTCTTCATTCTGCCTTGGGAAGCTCCCCTTCCTCAGTGGCTTCCTGGCTGCTCAATCAGGTGTATTACATCCTAAGGGCTAATGTTGATCCTGATGCTTAGGGAGTGTCCAGTGTCACTTCTGTAGGGCCTCCACAAGTAGCCATGGAGCTTACCTCCTGGAGCCCACACCTCCCTGGACATGAAGAATGAGCATCCCAGCTGGGTTTGGTGGCTAATGCTTATAATCCCAGTATTTTGGGAGGCCATGGTGGGCGAATCATGAGGTCAGGAGTTCGAGACCAGCCTGGCCAACATGGTGAAACCCTGTCTCTACTAAAAATACAAGAAATTAGCTGGGTGGCGGTGGGCGCCTGTCGTCCCAGCTACTTGGGAGGCTGAAGCAGGAGAATCACTTGACCTTGGGAGGTGGAGGTTGCAGTGAGCCAGGATCGTGCCACTGCACTCCTACCTGGGTGACAGTGAGACTCTGTCTCAAGAAAAGGAAAAAAAAAAAGAAGGAGCATCCCCATTTTGCAGAGGAGGAAACTGCACTCAGACTTAGGTCCCTTGCCTGGAGCATGAGCCCCCAGCCGGCAAGTAGAGAATCCAGAGTCAAAGGTTTGCCTGATTCGAAGGCCTGAGCCCAGAGCCATGATATGTGTACCACCTATGGGAGCCAAGCCAGCTGGCAGGGATCAAGTAGCAGTTTTCATCCTCTTGTCTCTAAATTGCATTTCTTACTCTACGTGATGCTTTTAAAAACTTTCTCTTATGATGTTGCAGTCATTCCTCACTGGGACAAAACCCAATTTGCTGTTATTTCTGGTCAGCAGTCTGCAGATGCTCATCTAATTACATGGAGCCTTAAAGAGCTCTGTCTGCTTGTTCGCTTTGCCTTTCTTGGGCCAGGACCATGTGTGTAGAGATTTGATGGCCCTGGTATCAGATGATGGGGTCTATCTCTCTCCTTTCCTGGCAGGCATCCTGGATCCTCGCTGCCAACTCTGCGTGTTTATGGGAAAAACAGACCCACACGCACCAAGACACCAGCAGCAGTCTGTGCTCTTGGTTCCCATGGATACCCCAGGGATAAAAATCATCCGGCCTCTGACGGTATATGGATTGGAGGATGCACCAGGTGAGACCTCCAGGGCGGGTCATCCCTGGATGTGGATCTGTTCCCCAGGAAATGGCATTGGGGAGCCCCTGCTCTTGTTCAGGACTTGCCACATCCCACGTCTGAGGGTACGATGACATTTGGAGAGCCACGTGCTCCTGCATTTCATTGCCATATATGAATCTCAGCCACGCAGGCGGATTTCAGACAGGCATTTATATATTTTTCCCTCTTCTAAACTTACAAGGTAAACAGGAGTCTGTGACACAGAAAGCCATACAGGGCAGATGCAGGAAGTAGACCCCAGACCTGCTCTTTCAGGCCCTAGTGTGGACAGCTGACCTCTAGGCCACAGCCCTGGTTTGGTCTGCTCCCAGTTTGGTTCTCTGCTAACAGTGTTCACATTTTTACATTGAGTGTTTTCATAGGATTACTGCATTGTCACAAACCACTAGGAGCTTCAGCTTAAGTTGGCATCATCATGCTTTTATAAAAGGAATCACAGAATATTCATTTGCCGTTACAGATCAGTGATTGATTTTCTGTCTTTAACAGGCTCCTTTCTGCTATCCTTTTCCCTTTAACCATGTCCCAATTAGAAGGCTAAATAAAGGGCAGGAACATAGGCAGCAGATAAGCCGGACTGAGGCGAGGAATAAACACATTTAAGGGAAATGGCTATGATGGATTTCTCACGGTGGTCGTTTGGGTCTTTCAGGTGGCCATGGTGAAGTCCAATTTGAACACGTGCGTGTGCCCAAGGAGAACATGGTCCTGGGCCCTGGCCGAGGCTTTGAGATCGCCCAGGGCAGACTGGGCCCCGGCAGGATCCATCACTGCATGAGGCTGATTGGGTTCTCAGAGAGGGCCCTGGCGCTCATGAAGGCCCGCGTGAGTGCTTCCCCCAGCTCCTAGCACTGACTCAGAACCACCACCATCTGCTTTGGTGTTGGACTTCAAATCCTACCTGTTTTCTGAGTGCAGACCTAGCAGGTGAAACAAGGTGATATCCTTGCCAAGAAGTTGCATTCCTGTCTTTGCTTTGCATCTGCTACTTTGCTGCCATTTGGATTCAGAGCAGAATGGACCCTACTCTGTTGAGGTGACCAGAAGGAAAAGGCCAGGCTCTACAGCAGCAGAGGGCAAGGTTCCAAGGTGTAAAAGGGTCATGCTGCTAGCACATCATTAAAAGTCATTCTGGGTGCCGTGGCTCACAGCTGTAATCACAGCACTTTGGGAGATCCAGATAGGAGGGTTGCTTGAAGCCAAGCATTTGAGACCAGCCTAGGCAACAAAGAGAGTCTCTACAAAAAAAAATTTTTTTTTCTTCTTTAAATTTTTTTTTTTTTTTAATTTTTTAAAAAAACGGGGTTTCACCATGTTGGTCAGGCTGGTCTTGAACTCCCGACCTCAGGTGATCTGCCTGCCTTGGCCTCCCAAGTGCTTGGATTACAGGCATCAGCCACCGCGCCTGGCCTACAAAAAAAATTTTTTAAGGGCTGGGCATGGTGGCATGCACCAGTAGTTCTACTTACTCAGGAGGCTGAGGCAGAAGAATCACTTGAGCCCAGGAGTTTAGGGCTGCAGTGAGCAGTGATCGCACACTGCATTCCAGCCTGGGTGACAGAGTGAAACCCTGTCTCTTTAAAAAAAAAATCAGACACCAGAGACACCCCATGTTGCTTGTTTTTGTCCCTGGGGTTCCAGCATCTGGCCTGTATCACCCTCCTCCACAGCAAATCCACAAAACTTTATTCTGCCATGACCCCGCCCCTGCCAAAGTTTGGAAGCATAGGTTAAAAGACAGCTGCTGCCAGGACAGGCATTCAAATTGGTGATTATCAGTTTCAGAAAGGTGAAGCAAATCCTGAGACCAAAACCAGTGTCTCACAAGAACTGCTGTTCAAAGAACAGAGGCAGTCTGCAGTTTTGATTACTGAGCAAACCTGTAATTTACACCCTTTTGGGTTAAGACTGACCAGTTCTTTCTTCTTTCAAAGTAAAACCCTCCTGTCTATGGACTCAGGTATGGTGGGTGCTTCAGACCCAGGTGGCATTAAATTCAACCTTCTGGCAGAACAGTTGGACTGAATGAGTCAGACAGACATCTCCAGAAAGTGCATAGCATGAACATGGCACCTCCATTCAGGACTTGGTTGGAGTAATTAGGAATCTACAAAAGATTTGCTACTAGGTGGTTCACCACAGTGCTCATTCTAATAGTAAAATTCTGGAATAACCTATAAGACTACAATGGGTGTTGGCCAAATAAACCAAGAGATGGCATACAGTGAGATTTTAAATGATGCTGTGGAAATGTATTCCTTACCGTGGAGAAATTGTTCACTATATACACTTCCATTTTAAAAAATAGACTGTGGCCAGGTGTGGTGGCTCATTCCCAGTACTTTGAGAGGCCATGGTAAGCAGATTGCTTGAGCCTAGGAATTTGAGACTAGCTTGGGCAATATGGCAAAACCTCATCTCTATAAAAAATAAAAAATAAGGCTGGGTACAGTGATTTACACCTGTAATCCCAGCACTTTGGGAGGCTGAGGCAGGTGGATCATGACAGGTGAGGAGATCAAGACCAGCCTGGCTGACATGGTAATATCCCCATCTCTACTAAAATATAAAAATTATCCAGGCGTGGTAGTATGAACCTTTAATCCTAGCTACTTGGGAGGCTGAGGCAGGAGTATCACCTGAATCCAGGAGGCGGAGGTTGAAGTGAGCTGAGATCATGCCACTGTACTCCAGCTGGGGAGACAAAGCAAGACTCCGACCAAAAAGAAAAAAATTTGCCAGATGTGGCAGTGCACATCTATAGCCCTAGCTACTCAGGAGGCTGAGGTGGGAGGATCTCCTGAGCCTGGGAGGTCGAGGTTGCAGTGACCTATGACTGTGCCACTGTACACCAGCCTGGGTAACAGAGCAAGACCCTGTCTGCAAAAAACAACAACAACAACAACAACAAACAGGCTGTTAGATTTGATGCAAAATAATGGTTTGTTTGTTTTTTTTTTTGAGATGGAGTTTTGCTTTTGTTGCCCAGGCCATAGTGCAATGGCATGATGGCATGATCTTGGTTCACCATAATTTCCGCCTCCCGAATTCAAGCGATTCTGTTGCCTCAGCCTCCCGAGTAGCTGGTATTACAGGCGTGCACTACCATGCTCAGCTAATTTTGTATTTTTAGTAGAGACAGGGTTTCTCCTTGTTGGTCAGGGTGGTCTTGAACTCCCAAGCTCAGGTGATCCACCTGTCTTGGCCTCCCAAAGTGCTGGGATTACAGGTGTGAGCCACTGCACGTGGCCTAATTTTTTTAAAGCAGGCTGGTTGCATGCAGTAGCTCACACCTCTAATCCCAACACTTTGGGAGGCCAAGGTGGGTGGATCACCTAAAGTTGGGAGTTCAAGACTATCCTGGCCAACATGGTGAAATCCCGTCTCTATTTTAAAAATACAAAAATTAGCTGGGCATGGTGGCAAGCACCCATAATCCCAGTTACTTGAGAGGCTGAGGCAGGAGGATTGCTTGAGTCCAGGAGTTCGAGACCAGTCTGAGCAATATAGTGAGACACTGTCTCTACAAAAAATGGAAAAGTTAGCTGGGTGTAGTGGTTCATGCCTGTGGTCCCAGCTACTCAGGAGGCTGAGGTGGGAGGATTGCTTGAGCCTAGAAGTTGGAGGTTGCAGTAAGCCAAGATCACAACACCACTGCATGCCCACCTGGGCAACAGAGTGAGACCCTGTCTCAAAAAAAAAAAGAAAGAATAAATAAAACAAGAAAAAAAGAGGAATACTTAGAACATTTTCTGATGCCTTGTGATTTTCAGAATTTAAATCCCCATTACAGATCATCCACGGGGGCGGGGAGTGGGGGTAACAATGGTGGAAGCTGGGCGATGGGGTACAGCAGGGACCTTGGTCCCCCGTTGGAACTGCAGGGCAGGAAGCAGTGCCTCGGTCAGCAGAGGGCACTCTCCACCTGCGCCGTGTGCTGTGCCCGCAGTCGCTCCCTCATTCCCAGGAGTAGCCCTGGGCCAGATGCTGGCTCAGATCTATGAAGACTGCTCCTGCCTGGCAGCCAGGCCTGCCCAGAGGCGCAATTGCTGGAATAAAGGATTCTTGGAAGCAATTTGTTACAGGCATCCCGTGGATAGTGCACGTGATGTTTGTGTGTTATACCTGCTCCCTGAAAATGGCTCGTGGCTACACGTGGGCACCTTGCTGGAAAAGCTGCATGGTCGTGCTCTCACTCTCCTCCCCTGCCCTGTTCTGTCTGTGCTTCCACCCAGCTCTACAGGCCACCAGCCCCATCCTCTCATAGCTACCCCCAGCCCAGCATATCCTTAGCCCCATGTCTCCTGTGTCGACAGGTGAAGTCCCGCGTGGCCTTCGGGAAGGCCCTGGTGGAGCAGGGCACCATGCTGGCAGACATCGCACAGTCGCGGGTGGAGATTGAGCAGGCACGGCTGCTGGTGCTGAAAGCTGCCCACCTCATGGACCTGGCAGGAAACAAGGTAGGGGGGAGGGCAGCAGCAGGCCTCCCGGAGGCTGAGATTCTTCCTCCTCGTTCAGCAAAGCATGAGAGCATGGCTTCTTGACATAATAAATTTTATTTCACCTCTACTTGGAGCTGTTTGGCAGCTTTTCAGAAAGTGAAAAGGCACGAAAGAGAGGACTGGCCTTTGTGTTTTACTGACCTGGTGAGCTGCTTAGTCCAAGGCAGTGGGTCTTATTGGGCCATGGGGCCCGTGAGCAGCCCTGGGGCCTGTTGGTGGAGGTGTTGGGCAACCTAAGAGTAAGTCAGGGAGAAGGGACCCTCTGCTGGCCTTCATCTGAATATTGAATTAGCAAAAATAGGAGCTTATTTTCAAGTGTGACATTAGTCATTAACTAAGGCTGTTTTTTACTTTTTATTTATTTTTTGAGATAGGGCATTGCTCTGTAGCCCAGGCCAGAGCGCAGTAGCACATCATGGCTCACTGAAGCCTTAGCTTTCCAAGTAGCTGGGAACCCAGGCACACGCCTCCATGCCCAGCTAATTCTTTTATTTTTTGTAGAGAGGAGGTCTCACTATGTTGCCCAGGCTAAGGCTCTTTTTTCTTTTCTTTTCTTTCTTTTTTTTTTTTTTTTTTTTTTTTTTT
>NW_016107323.1:8758475-8762176 GCF_001604975.1 Cebus imitator
CTTTGTCACCACACTGGAGTGCAGTTGTGCAATCTTGGCTCACTGCAACCTCTGCCTCCTGGGTTCTGCCTCCGGGTTCTCCTGCCTCAGCCTCCCAAAAAGCTGGGACTACAGGTGTGTGCCACCATGCCCAGCTAATTTTTGTATTTTTAGTAGACACAGGGTTTTTCCATGTTGGTCAGGCTGGTCTCGAACTTCTGACTTCAGGTGATCCACCTGCCTGGGCCTCCCAAAGTGCTGGGATGAGCCACTGTGTCTGGCCACTAAGGCTCTAAGTGCCTGTGATGACCAGGTACCATGCCATGTTGACCTTGCTTTGTCCAGCTTTCTGTGGGGCAGCCTTCAGCCCCACCCAAGATCCTCAGCTGTCGGGGGCCAACCCAGGCTCACAGTTGCTGGTTCTTTGACACTGGTGGGCTGGATATGGTGGAGGCTGCTGGGTGTCTCCCTTGAACACCCTCCCCCAGGGCAGATCACTGTAGCTCCGTTTCCCAGAGCCCCGACTGGCCTTGGTCCACTACTGCTTGGAGGCAGAGCTGGCCATGACCCTTAGCAAAACACGGCCCTTCCCCTTGTCCCTTCAGTGTGTGCTAGCCATGTTCTCGTCATCTGGGAAGATGGCCACATTCTCCCAGCATTTGCCTCACATCTTGTGACATAAGATGGTAGTTGCCAACATGGTGCCCTTCATCCCTGGGTGCTGTCTAGCCATACACCAGGTGGGACAGCCTTACCCAGCTCACATCAGGAGACCTTGGGGCCTCTGTTGTGGACCCTGGTGTTTGACTTCCTCCCAGGAATATGATCATTCTTCCAAGCTTTCTGCCCCGGGTCTTTTTTTGTTGATTATTTTTGTTTTGTTTTGTTTTTGAGAGATGGGAGTCTTGCTGTGTCACTCAGACTGGAGTAGAGTGGCATGATCTCAGCAACCCCCATCTCCCGGGTCAAGCAACTTTCCTGCCTCAGTTTCCCAAGTAGCTAGGACTACAGGCATGCACCACCACACCCAGCTAATTTTTGTATTTTTTAGTAGAGATGGGGTTTCACTATATGTTGGCCAGGCTGGTCTCGGACGCCTAACCTCAGGTGATCTGCCTGCCTCGGCCTCCCAAAGTATTGGGATTACAGGCCTGAGCCACTGTGCCTGGCCTGTTGTTTGTTTTTAAGATGGGGGTCTCACTCTGTTGTCCAGGCTTGAGTGCAGTGGTGCAATCTCAGCTCACTGCAGCCTCGACTTCCCAGGCTCAAGCAATTATCTCACCTCAGCCTCCTGAGTAGCTGGGACTACAAGTGCATGGCACCATGCCCAGCTAGTTTTTATATATTTAGTAGAGATGGGGATTGGGGAGGGTCTCCCTCTGCCATCCAGGCTGCCCTCAGGTCTTTTATAATCGCATCTCCTCCTCCTTGCAGGCTGCAGCCTTGGATATAGCTATGATTAAAATGATCGCCCCGTCCATGGCCTCCCGAGTGATTGATCGTGCAATTCAGGTGAGCACAAACCAGGCAGCTGGCTTATTTGAACCATCAATACCAGATGCCAAACTCCCCTGTCTTCAGCCACCCAGCCTGTCATAGACCCTGGCAGATGCCCTGTCACCCACTCAGCGTGTGTGCAACTTTCCTTTTCCTCTTCAGAATGACCCAGCAAGGTGGGGGGTGCCATCCTACCCCCCATTTTGAATGTGAGGAAACAGGCACAGAAAAGTAAAATGACTTGTCCCGGTCACTGAGCTTGTAGGTAGCACCTGACAGTCATGTGAACTTGGGTTTTCATAAGCCCAGAGCCCAGGCTCTTCCCCATGCAGGGAGGCTGCCTCCTCAGAGCCTAACCCCCAGCCCCAACATAGGGCAGAAGCTGCCTGCAGAGTGGGCCGGGGGAGTCTGGAGGCTGTGGGATGGTGGATGTGGCCCCACAGAAACCTAGAATATTAGTGATCATATCACAAAGGTGCCACAGAGGAAGTCTCGGAAGATGGCTGTTACAGGCCATCAAGAGCAGGCTGTCACTCCTGGGGCTCTCAGAGACGAGGGCTGACCCAGGGCCACCTCCCTCCACCTTGTGTCTTCCAGGCCTTCGGAGCGGCGGGCCTGAGCAGTGACTACCCCCTGGCTCAGTTCTTCACCTGGGCCCGAGCTCTGCGCTTTGCCGACGGCCCTGACGAGGTGCACCAGGCCACAGTGGCCAAGTTAGAGCTGAAGCACAGTGCTTAGAGCCTTGGGGCTGTAGGGGCCCGATGTCCTGGCTGGGCCAACCATGCCTAGAGCTGTCACTCATGTGCCTTGAAAGCCCCGGTGAATATGGCTCCTGCACCCTGTTCAGCAGCTGTGTCCCAGAACAGTCACCATGGACTCAAAGCTTTCTGGGTCCATAGATGACATCTCTGCAAGAAGCCTGGAGTCTGTTTCAGGCCAGGAGGAAGGAGTTTGTTGAGGGCCGAGGGGATTCCGGGACAGAGTCTGGAAAGCTGGTCTTAAGGCTCTCAGTCCCAGGCTGGCAGGCACAGCCACTTCACTTCAGCCTCTCAGTCGCTCTCTCTCTGCCTGTGGGAATCTGGACACATTTTGGGAGACTTCCCGAGGCTCTGGGCCCTGCTTGCTCTGGCAGCTGCAGTGTTCCTGTCTTGTCTCCCTGGTAAGCAGAGGAGCAGCCACAACGGACAGCGACCTAGAGACCCAGGGCCAGGGCACCTGGGAAAATGGAATGCAACCCATATTGTGAAGCCACTGGCATCTGATTGTCTTCATTTGTACGCACAGTGCAGAACATTTAAATGTTATTTTGGAAAGGGGTTTTGGGGACATGAAAGAATAAGAAAACACATCTCAGAGGCTTTGTGGACTTTCTGTGTCGTACAAAAGGAATCGAATCGAGAGGTTCCCTTCAGTGCCTCTGTGCCTTCTCCTGCCTATGTTTCCTTGGGGTCCAAGCCACCAGTCAGCCCCATACATGCTGGGAACGCAGAGGCCATGGGTGCTGTAGGCCCAAGTTGACTGCCTTCCTTCACTGTGTAGCCCAGGGCTCTATGCTCATACACGCTTCAACCCCAGGAGCTGGTGTGTGAGGCCCCTGCAGCCTCCACCTCCTCCACCTGCTCCATAGTCAGAATACCTGGGGAATTGGAGGTGGTGGCCCATTCGCCATTACATTTTGGAGCGCAATCTCTTCTCTGAGGAGAGTGGAAATTCTCGCTCACTTGTGGTCTGAGCTTCTTGAGAAATACTGGCTACATGCAGAGATGAGCCAGGGCAGTTAGGACCCAGCCTGCTCATCTCATAATTTGTGGTAGTGTAGCCAAAACCCATCTCAGGTTAGACCAGATGGGCAGGGACCATCCCCCTGGCTGCCACATTGCAGAAGTGATCCTGCAGGAACCACCTTCCCTGAGAATGGCCAGCCAGGACTGCACCCCTGCAGGACCAGCACCATTCATAGGGGTCTGTGAATGGGCTCCTCAGATCCATGTGCCTGGGGGTCTGGGGAGGCAGGGGCCCCTTCACCACACTTGAGAAACTGCTTGTTGCTCAAGGAAGGTGAAGGTAAACCCCAAATGAATGCCTGTCACAAGGCCAGCCACACTGGCCAAGAGCCCAGCAGCTGAGTGCTTGCAGCTGTCTCAGACCTCAGGCGGGAGGAGGGTTTTTTTTTTTTTGTTTTGTCTCAGACCTCAGGCGGGAGGAGGGTTTTTTTTTTTTTTTTT